>NW_007252916.1:481736-487800 GCF_000164805.1 Carlito syrichta | reverse complement strand
ACTCACCTCAGCCTCCCAAAGGCGCAGGATTACAGGCTGAGCCACCGAGCCCAGCTCTGAGTTGTTTTGACAGCTCAGACCCCTGGTCCTCCGTGGGTGGGAAAATCAGCTCCCTCTTTGCTCCCCTGAGGCCATGGCGCCTCAGGCTGTCTTCCTGCTTCTCTACCTGCCGGCACTGCTGTGTTAGCCTTGCTAGAGTGACACTGGTGGTCTGGAGCTACTTGGTAAATTTCAGCCCCTCCTCCTCCTCCCCATCCCCGCCCCTGCGCGGTGCTCCCTCCAGTTTCCCGGGTCTTGGTTGTCTGAACGTCTTGTCTTCTGACTCTTCCTCGGTGTCCCGCGTGCCTGTCTGTTTCCTTCAAGCTAGAAGAGGTCTTCATATCCCAGAATAACCAAGCGCCTTTGGATCCATGAAGGGAAAGACCTGGCTATGACCTCTGCCCTGTCCTGGAGGGTCCCGCCTTGGGCTGCATGGCAGCACCCACCCTGGGCCTTCTGCTACTGACCCACCTGTTGGTGGCCCTCTTTGGCATGGGCTCGTGGGTTGCCATCAACGGGATCTGGGTGAAGCTGCCTGTGGTGGTAAAAGACCTTCCAGAGGGTGAGTGGGAGGGAGGTACAGAGTAGCAGGGCAGGTTTGCCCAGGTAGGTGGGCTGTGGCAGCTCTTCGTCCTTAGCCATCATGCCCCTGACATGGCATCATTCCTCCCCTGCAGGTTGGAGCCTCCCCTCATACCTCTCTGTGTTTGTGGCACTGGGGAACCTGGGTCTGCTGGTGGTGATCCTGTGGAAGTGGCTGGCTTCGGGCAAGGGCGAGCGGGTCCTCATCCAGGTGGTACAAGTGCTGAATGTGGTGGGCACAGCTCTGCTGGCTCCTCTGTGCCACCACGTGGCTCCGGTGACAGGACAGCTCCACTCTGTGACCTTCCTAACACTGGCCTTGGTGCTGCCGCTGGCCTACTGTGCCTCTAATGTCACTTTCTTGCCCTTCCTGCCACCTCCCTTCTTACGGTCTTCCTGGGTCAGGGCCTCAGTGCCCTGCTGCCCTGTGTGCTGGCCCTAGTGCAGGGTGTGGGCCATCTTGAGTGCCTGCCAACTCCCGCCAATGGCACCTCTGGGCCCCTTCTTCTGGGCACTGGTCACTCTTCTGGTCACTTCAGCTACCGCCTTCCAGGGTCTCCTGCTGCTGTTGCCATCACCGCCGTCTGTACTCACAGGGGGCCCAGGGCCTGGATTGCCAGTGGGAACCCCAGGAACAGAGGAGGAGGGGAAAGGGGAAGAGGCCCTGTAGGAGCCATGGAGCCAGGCGGCAGACACCCCACCCCTAGCCTAGACCCTGAAGCCCATTGGCTATTCTCAGCCCACGGTCCCTGCCTGCGGGGCCTGCTGGCTGTCATCAGTGCACTGACCCACAGCGTGCTGCCTGCTGTGCAGAGCTTTGCCCGCTTGCCCTATGGGCGCCTGGTCTACCACCTGGCCATTGTGCTGAGTAGTGTCGCCAACCCCTTTGCCTGCTTCCTGGCCATGGGCATGCTGTGCAGCTACACGAAAGCCCCTTGATGGGTGGAACCTAGGGGTGGAGTCCAGGTCCTGGTGCAGCCAGTTCTGAGTCTCTGCTCACCCCCGGCAGGTCTCTGGCAGTGCTGGGCAGTCTCTCTCTGCTGGGCATGCTCTTTGGAGCCTACCTGATGGCACTGGCAATCCTGAGTCCCTGCCAGCCCCTGGTGTGTACCTCTGCAGGAATGGTCCCTGTGGTGAGCACAGTAGGAACATGAAGTGGGGAGGGAGGTTCGCCCTGGAGCAGGGCATCTCATGCTCAGTCTGCTGCTGCAACTCCCCTCAGGTGCTATCGTGGGTGCTGTGTCTGGGATACTTGTATACGTGAAGGTGGCCACCAACTCCCTGTTGCATGGTGGGGGATGGCCAGCATTGCTGGCAGGTGGCACGGCCTGCTTGGTGCCAGTGCCATGTTCCCTCCCACCAGTATTTACCATGTGTTCTGCAGCAGAAAGGACTGTGTGGACCTCTGTGGTTCCTGAGCCTGGGCAGGTGGAGACCTCACTCCACCCCACCTGTCTTCCCTTTGAGGCTGCCAGTGGCTAAATGCCTGCAGCCCAGGCAGACTTCCTCACAGAACTGCACATTCCACAGGATACACTGGCATTTCAGGCCAGAGTGGGGACCAAAAAACAAGATGGGGACTGGAGCCAGAGATAAATTGGGATTGTGGGCTTGGCCCCTGGGTCTGAGCTCTCCCTTGGGTTTGCACAATCAAGTGTTTTGGTTTTTTGGGATTTTTTTAATTTAATGAAAATCCTACAAGAAAAAGTTAACAAAATCAGAGAATTGAGTTAAATAATGTTTCATATATTCTCTGATGTGCAATTATATTTAAATACAGTTTATAATGCCCTTCTTATCATATCCACAGTTTCTCACTTCTGTGGGTTTTCTTTATTTAGATACAGGGTCTTGCTCTGTCACCCAGACTGCAGTGATGCCATCATAGCTCACTACAGCCTTGAATTCCTGGGCTTAAGTGATCTTCCTGCCTCAGTCTCCCAAGTAGCTGGGGACTATGGGCGTATCCCATCATTCATTCATTCAATCAATCATTTACTTACTTAGAGTCAGGGTGACACTCTGTCACCCAGGCTAGAGTGCAGTGGCATGATGACAGCAACCTCGACCTCCCAAATAGCTGGTACTACAGGTGTGCATCACCAGGCCCCGCTAATTCTTTTATTTTTATTTTTTGTACAGGCAGGCTCTCACTGTTTCCCAGACTGGTCTTAACTCCTCGCCTCAAGCTATTCTCCCACCTCGGTGCTGGGATTACAGGCATGAGCCATCGCACCCAGCCATTTCTGTAGGTTTTCTTGTCCAAAATCTTTCTTAGTGATTCTCTGGTATTTGCTATGGTATTGTCCCTTAAAGACACTCTCACGTGTACTCATTTGCACAGATTTTTAAAAATCCTGTTGCCTGATTATCATTCTTTCCTTCTATTCTCTCACAGCCTAACAGTAGTTAAGTGATTAGTATAGGTAGGTGTTCAAGAAATACTTATTGTATAAACATTTGAGGATCCATCTTCAGAAAATAGCAACGGATACTTTGGGGTGATGGAAAGATGCGTTACTCCGATTTTCTTCCTTCTACTTTTCTGTACTTGTTAAATTTCAAACAAAGCGAACCCCAATCCAAAGCCTCCTCTAGTGAGTGACGAGGCACGTCTCCCCCGAGGTCGGCCCACTTTCTTTGCAAAGTCCCTCGAGCAGAAGTTGTTTCTTTGGAACTCAGAACATTCACGAAGGGAAATGGTTAACTCTCAAAAGAGTCAGGCCGTCCATTCTGAAGAACAGTTAGCGCTGGGGGGAAAAAAAAATCCCTGCAGGACCCCTGCACACTCCTGTGCCGCCCTCCTCTGCTCCCTAGCCCGGGTCCGGTGGCCCAGAGCAGCGCCATCCGCGCGGAAGACAGAAGCCAGAGCCGGGCGCCGCGTCACGCCCAGCCTTCTGCGCGTGCGCCCTTCCGCCCCGCCCCGGGAGGCTCACGGGCGCGCACGGCCGCGGTGCCCCGCAGGGCCACGCTCTGTCTAGGCTCTGTGAACGCGCGAGGGAAAAAGTCCTGCGGGGGCACGTGCGCCTTTTCTCCCCCTGGCGGACAATAGTGTAACAGCAGGGCTTGGGGAGAAGTTCTGAAGCTTGAGTCGCAAAGGGTGCCAGCCATTAGGGAAGGGTGTGCTGGAGAGGAGTTTTGACATCTTTTTGGAGCTCACTTCATTTTGCGACACCTCTCTTCTTTCCCAAGACTTCATTTCCAGTTCACGGCAAAGAAAAAGAGAAGGCATCAACCTTGAGCTCCTAATAGGTACTGGGTCCTTTACACATATTATCTTCTTAAAATCTTCCCAACAGCTTCATTGAGATATTAGCCCTATTTTACAGAGAAGAAAAAAATTGAAGTTACCTAGAGTAACACAGCTAATTAGTGAGGAGCCTGGAGTACAGGACTGTGTGCACCAATGGCTCTGACGGCAGCCCTAGCCTCTTGGGGATGGGACTCTAGACTTGGAGAAAGGAGAGCTGCTTCTCTGCGGCTGAGAAGCCCAGAACAGTTTTTCCAGTCTTTTGTAAAGAAGCTTTAATGGGTTGCAGCTCTGGGCAAGACATTCTCAGGTATCTGAAAACATGTTACTTCTCCAGGGATTTAGGTACTAGAGGCGTTTAGATACCCTCAGTGATGAGGCTATCAGGGACATTGCAGGTTAATGTCAGCTCCTACAACTGTGGAACTGGTTAGGGATGAGAGAAGCACTTTCTACAACTCACATCTGGGGAGCAGACATTTAACTGAAATATACTATCCAGATGATGCCAGTCTCCTGTTGCCTTTGAAGAGAGACAGAAGTGGGTAGCTGGAGTAAGAACTCTTGTAATTAGGCAGAGGCTGCTGGTCTTTGACCTGGAGAGATGGACACTAAGCCAACCTTAACCGAGTAGACAGATGTTCATGAGGCGGTTCAGAGTTCCAGGGGTATAGGGACAGCCTGTGAGTGAACTGGGTTAAGTAGGATACTTAAAGCCAGCCTGCCTTGAATAGTGTTCTTGAAAATCCTAGAAAGCAGGACCCCAGTGGCACTTAGGGTCCCAAACACTCCATATGAAGGAATAAGATGATGCTGCAAGCAGAGTTTGTGACTCAGGAGTGGTGAATCTTTGGAACTGTTGAGAACTTGTCCATGGTCCATCCGAACCAAAATGGCATCAGTTACCTGCAGACACTAAATCTTTAAAAGAATAATTTCAAACCAATCCAAACTAGAAGCTATGTATATAGAAAGATATAACCAAGACAGCTGAAAAGGGCCAGGTGTGGTGGTTCACGCCTGTAATTCCAGCACCTTGGAAGGCCAAGGTGAGAGGATCTCCTGAGCCCAAGGGTTCAAGACCAGCCTGGGCAACTTGGCGAGACCTCATCTTTACAATAAATCAAAAATTTAGCTGGGTGTGGTGGCACACACCTGTAGTTCTGGCTACTTGGTAGGCTGACGCAGAAGGACCACCTGAGCCCAGCAGGTCGACGCTGGGGTGGTGTGAGCATGCCACTGCCTGGGTGATGGAGTGATGCCAAGTCAAAAAAAAAAAAAAGAGAAAGAGAGAGAAAGAGCCAAAGAGAGAAATGAAGAAAAGTAAACTGAATTTCCAAAGAAACCAAGGGTAAAATTGTAGAAATGTCAAGACTGAGTGAACTAGAAAACTGCAATTATTTTAGTAACTTCTCATGGTTCTAGAAGAGGGCCACAAAATAGTGGCTCTCACTTCTTCACAGGGCAACTTGGGAGAGGCCAGAAACCAGACACAAGCTCATGAAGAATCAAGACCTAATTTGAGGAGGAGGCCAGATGGTTTCTAGGAGAAGCAATAGCTGATGTTTTAGAGGAATGAGATGGAGTCCATGCCTAGTTAGGTTGACCTGGGTTGGAATCCTCTGCCATTTAAGAATTGTATGAGCCGGGCTCGGTAGCTCAGCCTGTAATCCCAGTGCTTTGGGAGGCTGAGGTGAGTGGATTGCCTGAGCCTGCAGGTTTGAGACCCGCCTTGGCAACTTTGCGAGACCTCATCTCTACAATAAATCAAAAATTAGACGGGCGTGGTAGCGTGTGCCTGTAGTTCCAGCTACTTCGAAGGCTGAGGTGGAAGGATCGCCGGAGCCCAGCGGCCACTGCACTCCAGTTTGGGTGACAGAGTGAGACTCCAACTCAAAAAAAAAAAAAAAAAAAGAATTGTATGAGCTCATGCCTGTAATCCCAGCACTTTGGGAGGTAGAGGCGAGAGGACTGCCTGAGCCCGGGGGTTCGAGACCAGCCTGGGCAACTTGGCGAGACTTCTTTTCTACAATAAATCAAAAAATTGGCTGGGCGTGGTGGTGCTCGCCTGTAATTTCAGCTATTTGGAAGGCTGAGGTGGAAGGATCGCTTGAGCCTAGCAGGTCAAGGTTGCAGTGGTCATGAGTGTGCCACTCCAGCCTGGGCAACAGAGTAAGACTCCCGACTCAAAAA
>NW_007252916.1:480034-481660 GCF_000164805.1 Carlito syrichta | reverse complement strand
ACAAAAAAAAAAAAAAAAAAGAACTGTAAGAACTTGGGCAACCTATTGACCTAATCATGTCTCAATCTTCGGGAGCTGGGTGAAGTGGCACGTGTATAGTGCCAACTACTTGGTAGGCTGAGGTGGGAGGATTGATTGAGCCCAGGAATTTGGGGGGGGTTATCTGTTTTTTGAGTAGGAGTCTCACTGCTACCCAGGCAGGAGTGCAGTGGCACACTCATGGCCACCGAAGCCTTGACCTGCTGGGGTTAGGTGATCCTTCTATCTCAGCGTTTCAAGCAGCTGGAACCACAGGCACATGCCACCACACCCAGCTAATTTTTGGTTTATTGTAGAGATGAGGTCTCACCAACTTGCCCAGGCTGGTCTTAAACCCCCGGACTCAGGCAATCCTCTTGCCTCTGCCTTCCAAAGTGTTGGGATTACAGACGTGAGCCATTGTGCCTGGCTAGCCCAGGAATTCAAATCCAGCCTTGGCAACATAGTGAGACCACATCTCTTTAAAAAAAAAACTCTTAGTTTTCCCATCTAAAAAACAGAGACAAAAGACCCACTTTTACAGGGTTATTTTAAGGACTGAATGAAATGCCTATGGAATGCAGGCACATGTAGCTCAGATCAGATTAATGGGTACTTTTCTGAATAAAATCTAAACAAACTTCATCTACATTGTTAAGAATTGACTTGGAAGACTGGAGAAGTGGATTTTTAAAATGGCATACATATTTATATAAGGCAGGGTCTTTAGGAGAAAATAATCAAACTGTATTTACATCTAGCAAGCATTTTTTTCCCATCTGAAACCCCACAGCACACTCTGTACTGCTCGGCTGTCTTTGACCTGTAGAGAATTTGGGATTCTATCATTTTCTTGCATACATTTAGTCTCCCTCACCAGATTACAAACTGCTCAAGTAAACACTGTTGCCAAACTATCCATTACTTTCCAGATCTTGGGTCACTGTCAACAGGTGTCGGAAGACTTGGCAGTCAAAAGTGTCAAAATAAGGTAGCCAGCATCAGGGTGCAGAAACCAGGAGTAAACATAATCATACCCTTGCCCAGAGCTGTGGTTTGGCAGCAGCTGGGATATTATCTATGGTTTGAGCTGCTTGCAACTCAAGACTGACCTCAGGAAGCTGCGGAGAAGCAACTTAAAATTTCAAGTGGGTGGAAGTGTTTTCCTAAGAGCGGGATGAAAACACGGGGATCCCAGAGTTTGGCAAGCCAAAGGCAGAGCAAGGATACACTCTAACCTGCAAAACCATATGATATGGCATTGGCATGGGCTTATTGCTCCAAATCAGAACATTAAAACAAGCAGGCAGTATCCCTCTTGAAAATGGCCTTAAGCCAGGTTCGGTGGCTCAGCCTGTAATCCCGCACTTTGGGAGGTTGAGGTGAGTGGATTGCCTGAGCCCGCGGGCTCGAGACCCGCCTGGGCAACTTGGCGAGACCTCATCTCTACAATAAATAAAAAAGTCAGCCGGGCGTGGTAGTGCATGCCTGTAATTCCAGCTACATGGAAGGCTGAGGTGGAAGCATCGCCAGAGCCCAGCAGGTCGAGACTGCGGTGGCCGGGAGCGTGCCACTGCACTCCAGTCTGGGCAACAGAGTGAGACTCCA
>NW_007252916.1:459360-480014 GCF_000164805.1 Carlito syrichta | reverse complement strand
AAAAAAAAAAAAAAAAAAAGAAAATGGCCTTAAAACAGGCCAGGTTTGTGACACACACCTGTAATCTCAGCACTTTGGGAGATTGAGGTGGGAGGATTGCTTAAGGCTAGAAGTTCAAGACCAGCCTGGGCAACATAGCAAGACCCTGTCTCTTAAAATAAAAGTAAATATTAGCCAAGCGTGGTGGCACAAGTCTGTGGTCTCAGCAGCTTGGGAGCTGAGACAGGATTGCTTGAGTCCAGGAGCTCAAGGTTGCATTGAGCTATGATCATGCCACTGCACTCCGGCCTGGGTGACAGAAGAAGACCCTGTCTCTAAAGAAAGAAAGAAAGAAAGAGAGGGAGGGAGGGAGAGAGGGGAAAGGAAGGAAGAAAGCAGTTACAAGACAAATAAAATACACTAAGAATACCGAATGCATCCTGCCAAAAGCAGGTAACACAACCAGGTAGGTCCAGTAAGCTTGCCCAGCACATTCACTAGTTGAAAGTTCAAAAACAACAAAATGAAAATATTTTTTAGTTGGTGTGGGGGGGTGGTCTCACTCTGCTGCCCAGGCTGAAGTGCAGTGGCAGTCACAGCTCACCACAGCCTCAACCTCCTGGGCTCAGGCGATCCTTCCACCTCAGCCTCCTGAGTAGCTGGGACTACAGGCATGCACCACCACACCCAGCTAATTTTTAATTTTTTGTAGAGCGGAGGTCTCACTATGTTGTCCAGGCTGGTATTGATTCCTGGGCTCAAGTGATCCTCCCGCTTCAGCATTCCAAAGTGCTGAGGTTACAGGCATGAGCAACCACGTCCAGGCCACTTTCTAATATCTTGATCTGGGTGGTGACTGCCTGGGAGCATATATTTAAAAAATTCACTGAGATCTCTGCTTTTTACTTGTATAACCTACACCTTCATTAAAACCCCAAAACAAATAAGCCACCAGCTCCGTTTGCTATCCTTTATTAAAGAGCCCCATATTCTCATGGGACTCTAGCCAAACCAGTCAGGTCCCCCAAATATAGCAGGAGGCCTGGAAGGGGAGGGGAATGACTTATGATCCCACCACACCTTCCTGGAAACAGAAACCCACCACAGACAGACAGACAGACAGGGACCGGGGAGGAGAACTCATCTCTTTGGGTTCTCTCTCCTTCCCCCACTCGAAAAGAAAGTCAAACACTGGCTATGCAGCACCCCAGCCCCCCACCCCACCCATAGCAGCGTTTGTGGGACCCTCCCCCTCTGCAAGGGGTGTCCCTGAGGCAGCTTCCTAGCACTTTCTTCACTTTGGTTTGCTCCTGGCAACTCCGTGCCCTCTTCCTTCCCTCAGCCTCCGGCTCAGTCACCCTCATGTCTTCTATCACCTACTCGGACCTTCTCTCATCTCCTGGGCCTCCCTGCCCCAGCGCTTCTGGGCAAGCAGCGTCTCAGGCATCTGCCCTTCTCCCAGCAAGGGGCCCACCAGGCCCTCTCTGCCTAAGATTTGGGACTCACACGGCCGCCCCACTCTCCTTGAGGTCAGGGGCTGAGCGCTGCCGTCTCATTCGCGGAGGAGTAGTGTATGGCGGATAGCGGGGCCCTGGGGGCCGCTGGGCTGGGTATGGTTGGGGCTGCTGGGGATAATAGTTGTGTTTTTTGGGCTGGAAATGCTGGGGTTCGGGTTGTGCAGAACCCCCTCCCCGGGATCGGCCCCCTCCATCTAGGGAGTTCCTGCGGGGACGGTGGGACCTGCGGGGACTTGGAGGCCGGCGGCCAGGGGTAGCTGGAGGGGGAGTGACCTCCTCAAGGGGTTGGGGTGGAGCAGGGACCTCCCCACTCCCCATCCCTGGCCAGGACTCCCGGTGTTGAGGGTTGCTCTTGAAGGGAAAGCGCAGCTTGCAGTCGTGAGGGGGCACAAAGCGGGCTGGGGGTCTGCGCAACCCCCCGCCCCGGCCCCCAGAGCCCTGCAGTCCTTGCAGCCGCAGCTGCTCCTGCTTGAGCCAACGAAGGCGGCCACGACGAAAGGCTGGGTCCTCCTCCATCAGTCGTGACACCCGCTCCCAGCTTGACAGGGGTGGTGAGGGGGGCTGGGCTGAGGGTGCATGGTCACTGGGGGTTGCCTCCTCTACAGCCTCTGATCCTTCAGGCGGGGCCCAAGTGACTTCACCAGCTTCTTCATTCTCATCCTCGTGATCCTGGGAGGGAGAGAAAAGAAGGGGTGTGAGGAAAGCTGAAGCCTGAGGATATCTGGATTCAAGAGGACACATTAGAAGGGCCTGGAGTAGCTGAATGTCAAGGGGTCTGGAGAAAAGCTTCGAGGTAAAGAAGCTGGGAGAGTAGTGGTTTAGGAACACAGACTCAAAAGCGACATGGCCTGAGCTCAATCCTGGGTCTGCCACTTACTAGCTGTGTGGCTGGATCTTTGGCTTGTAACCTCTCTGTGCCTGAGTTTCTTCATCTCAAAGGTGATGTCAGTAATAATAGTACTTGATGCATAGGATTGTTATAAGAAATGAGTTCTATATTTCAGATAGAGAAGAATAGAGCAGAGAAGGATGATAGAAAGCCAACACAGGGGTGGCTGCAATGAACAGACAGGAAGGGATTCATGAGAAGTCATCAGTTTATTTCAAGGCCTAATGGAAGTGAGGGACAAAGTCGAAGGCTATCTAGAGAAAAAGTATTCTAGGCAGAGGGAACAGCAGGTGCAAAGGCCCTGAGGCTGGAGCATGCCCAGCAAGTTCAAGAAGCAGCAAGGAAGCCAGCAGGGCTGGAGTGGAATAAGCAAGGGAAAAGGAGCAGAAATTGCATTCAGAGAGATAAACCTTCAGTAACAATGAGGAATGATTATGACTGAATGACTTTCTGTCGTCCCTCATAAGAAAACTGAAATAGAGCAGAAATTTTGTCTTGTTTAAGTAACCCCAGTGGCTAGCACAATGTCTGGCACATGGTAGGCACTCAGATATTTACATCAGTGAATGCATGCAAAACAGGAACAGGTGATAACACTACCACTTACGGGGCTATTGGGATTCAACAAGATAACACACAAAAAGTACTCAGCACAGCAGCTACCACAGAGTAAATGATCAACCAGAGGGGAGTGGTTATAAGAGCACACATATATAAACACTCTTCAAGCGGTAAAGTAAGAATTGCACACTTTTTTTTTTTGAGTTGGAATCTCACTCTGTTATCCAGGCTGGAGTGCAGTGGCACACTCACGGCCACCCCAGCATTGACCTGCTGGGCTCCAGCGATCCTTCTGCCCCAGCCTTCCAAGTAGCTGGAACTACAGGCGTGCGCTACCACACCCAGCTAATTTTTTATTTACTGTAGAGACGAGGTCTCGCCAAGTTGCCCAGGCTGGTCTCGAACCCGCAGGCTCAGGCAATCCACTTGCCTTGGCCTCCCAAAGTGCTGGGATTACAGGCTGAGCCACCAAGCCCAGTCAAGAATTGTACGCTTTTCTTTTTTTTTTGAGTTGGAGTCTCACTCCATTGTCCAGGCTGGAGTGCAGAGGTGGCATGCTCACAGCCACCCCAGTGTTGACCTGCTGGACTCCGGTGATTCCCCTACCTCAGCTTTCCAAGTAGCCAGAACTACAAGCACACACTACCACACCTGGCTAATTTTTAATTTACTGTAGAGACGAGGTCTCACCAAGTTGCCCAGGCTGGTCTCAAACCCACGGGCTCAGGCAATCCACTCGCCTCAGCCTCCCAAAGTGTTGGGATTACAGGCTGAGCACAGTTTTTTTTTTTTAATGTTTTTTTGTAGAGAAGGGTCTCACTATGTTGCCTAGGCTGGTCTTGAACCCCTGGTCTCAAGCAAAATGTTGGGATTACAGGCGTGAGCCACTGTGCCTCACCAGAACTGTACACTTTACATCAGTGGTTTTTAAACTTTATTGTGCTTCAGAAATACCTGGGGAGCTTATTATAAATGCAGATTTGTTCCCAAAGATTTGGATTCTGTAGGTCCCAGGAATCTGCATTCTTTTTTTTTTTTTTTTTTTTTTTTTAATTTTTAATTTTAAAGATGTGGGGTGCCATTCAGGGCTAGGTATACAAATGTTCATTATGTAGGTATCTTGTGCATACTTAATTAGCAGCCTGGTGACTGTGAGGCATGTGATTCATAAACTATACTGAGAAGAACTGTGCTATACTTCAATACAATTTTTTCAAAGGAAGAAAGGGAAAGAGGTTGGGATCTGAGGTGGGAGGCTCAGATTTCTAAAGGGAAGAGCAGAGAGAGAAGAGAAGACGAGGAAGAAAGCAGGGCCAGGGGCCTCCCTACCTGGGCCAGGGGAATGACCCTCTCCATGCGGAGCATGCGGTCCCTCAGGGCCTGCAGCTCCCGGTCCTTGCTGCTGTTCTGCAACTTCACCTCCTGCAGAATCCCTGTCAGCTTGTCAATGTGGGCCCGGAGGTCCTCCACTTCTGCTCCACGGGCTCCCTCCTCACTGCCACCACCACCGCCACCTCCACCTCCTTCCTCCTCGCCCACCGTGTCCCAGACATCCCGGGCCACGGCCCTCCAGGCGTCTCCAGGGCCCTCCGGCTTGCCATAGGTGCGACAAAGCTCCCGCATCTTGAGGGCAGCTAGAGCCTCAATCTCAGCCCTCCCATGACGGAAGTCAGCCAGGGCCACCTCATAGCAGATCTCCTTTACTGCCTGCATCTTCAGGTCAGCCATGGTGGCCCAGCGGGGGTCTTTGCCCTGCAGCCGCCGTCGCTGGGGAATCTGATACACCCTGCGAGGGGCCCTGCGCTTGCCACTGCTGGGCAGGCCACAGCGCTTGACAATGGTCTGGACCGTGGTGGGGGGCAGCTGCTCCCGCAAGGAGGAGATCAGTCGCCAGCTCTCTTCACAGGAGCGTTTGTCAGAGTCGTCCCCACTGTCAGAGTCAGCATACTGGGACCAGAGAGAGAGAAGAGGAGAACAGGGCTAAGGATATCCAGAGCCCATGAGTTCCAGCACAGTATGTCCCAATGACACTGGAAACACCTCATCAGAGTGCCTGGGTTCAAGTCCTGCTCCACCCCTGACTAACTGTGCACCACTGGGCAGACTGCTTAACTTCTGCTCTTCTAGATAGTAGAGATAATGACAGTATCTACCTCACAGGTGCATTTTGAGGAGTATTTGTTTTCCTTTTTTTCCCCCAGTTGGAGTCTTACTCTGTCGCCCAGGTTGAAGTACAGTGGCACGATCATAGCTACTGCACCCTCTACATGCTAGGCTCAGGCAATCCCTCCAAGTAGCTAGAACTATAGGTGTGCCGCCACCATACCTAGATAATTTTTAAATTTATTTTAGAGACAAGGTCTTGCCATGTTGCCCAGGCTGGTTTCGAGCCCCTGGGCTCAGGCAATCCTCTACCCTTGGCTTCCCAAAGTGCTGAGATTACAGGTATGAGCCACCACGCCTGGCTGAGGATTAAGTATTTAGAACAGGGGCTGGCTCAGAGAAAATGATCATTAACAGCCATAGCTAATCAAGTGCGGGATTTTGTGTAAGGCTTAAAAGTCCATTTAATGAACAATCTTAAGCAAATAGCAGTATAGGTGGTACTTGGATGTGCCAAAGATTGTAAAGGTGGCACAGGATCAACTGGAGACTGGGAAGCCCTGGTCAACTGAGAGGAACTTTACTTTACTGCAGACAACAGTTTCCTCCCCTGGTCACATTTCTCACCTAGCTTTTCCTCCCAGGCGAGACCCCTTCCTCTCATGCCCATGCCCACTGCCCACTCTGGCTTGGATGGCGTGCACTGCAAGTGGAGTTGGGCTCACTGCTCACCTGCCCGTCAGCCTACACCCAGCCTCTGCCCAGTCCTCACCAGTCGCTGCTGTTCCAGCAGAAGATCAGCTTCTTCCTTTTCTTTCCGGTACTGATTCTCCAAATCCTGTAGTCTGGAAGTGAAAAGGGAAGGAAGGAAGAGCCACCTTGGTGGGGTGTCTGACAACAGGAAGCCGCTGTGGCCTGGGGGTTTGGGAGGGACAGCCTGAAGGGCTAAGGGCACATGGGCACCCTTCCTCGCACCTCTTCTCCATCTCCAGCTTGATGTCAATGCCTTGTTGCTCTAGCAGTTCCTTCTGGGCAAAGTTCCAGTCAACGGGCTCAGAGGGTGGTCCCGGGGGCGGGGGAACCCCTCGTTCCCGTTCAAGCCGTGCCTGCTCCGGGTGATTGAAGCGGAAAACGTGGTTCTTGCCCATTACAATTCTATTCCCTAGGGATGAGACGAGGGAAAAATAGATTCCCTCCCTCACAGCAGCAAACCCATCCCACACCCAAAGCATATAAGACCTTGCCCCATAGTCCCAGGGGCTCTGACACCCTCTCTTTCATCACCCACCCAAGTCTGAGGACAGTCAGAAAGGATGATGCTCTGGCTGAACCTAGGAACTACCCCATCCCTGTCAGTCAAAGGGGAGCCTGGCAACCTCCTCCTCTTTCCCTGAGGCAGCAAAAGAAACAAAAACCTGACTCCTTTATCTTTGCTTCCCAGTTCTTTCTTCATATCCCTATGCTATTTCTTATTTATTTCAGGGTCCTACCCTAAAATGCACCCAGAACACCCTCCACCGGGACTTCCTACGTACAGCCATGTCCCAGAACCCTCACTCTGTGACATGTCTTCTACCTGACTTCAGCACCAGCGGCTCTGTCACAAGCTTCCCATTGACATACGTCTCGGCTCCTTCACAGGGCTCCAAAGTGACCACCACTGAGCAGAGGGAGAGAGGAAGAGAAGAGGTTAGACCCCAGGGCAAGGGGGGTTATGGTCAGATTCCCACCTTGCCTTACCCCCCGAAACCACACATGCACCACCAGTCCCACCCCCAGTACCTGTGGGGGGTGCCATGGCCCCTCTGGTAGCAGGCAGCACAGGAAAGGAAGAGCAGAAGGAGGGTTAGAGCCCCAACTACAATTCCTGGAAGCCTCTGTAGTGACTCCCTACACCCACCACCACCACCCCAGCAGCAGCTTAGAAAACCAGTAATTCTTTTTTTTTCTTGAGTTGGCGTCTCACTCCGTTGCCCAGGCTGGCACCCCAGTGTCGACCTGCTGAACTCCGGTGATCCTTCTACCTCAGTCTTCCAAGTAGCTGGAACTACAGAACTGCAGGCACATGCTACCAAGCCCAGGTAATTTTTTCATTTATTGTAGAGACGAGGTCTCGCCAAGTTGCCCAGGCTGGTCGCGAACCCATGGGCTCAGGCAATCTACTCGTCTCGGCCTCCCAAAGTGCTGGGATTACAGACTGAGCCATCAAGCCCGGCCAGAGAACCAGATTTCTTAAAAGGATTCACTCCTCATGTTCAGCTGATGACAGACCCTGTCATTTCTGCCTTTCAGGTGTCCATTCCTACCCTGCCCACTGACATCATCCCTGGCCAAACCTGGATTCCTCCGGCAGGCTCCTAGCCCACTTCTCTGTCTGATGTATCTTGCAATCTGCTACCTGACTAATCTTCTCAGGCCACGCTGACACATGACAAGATAAAGTCAACCCAATGCAAACATCTATCAAGGTGCTCCTCACTACAAATCACCGAGCCTGCTGCTTGCTGGAGACGTGAAGACACACGAGGCAGTTCCCTGCCCTCAAGGAGTGGTGCCCTATTGCCATGGAGGGACTCTCAAGGAGCAGTGCCCCATTGTCATGGAGGGCCCTCACATCCCAAAGACCCAGGCTCAGTGTCTCCTTTGCCAGAAATGCTAAGCAAGTCACTAACTTCTGTAGTCTTCTATAAAATGGGATAATAAAGTCTTTCTTTAAAGAGTGATTGAAAGACCCAAATAAGTAAACAATAAAATAATATGTAAGATGAGTTATTATTATTATTAATAATACTAAAAGTAATAGAGAAACACAGAAACCGGAATGAACTATAACATCACACAGAGATGGGGACGACTGATGCTGTAGGAGAACAGAGAGCAGGGAAGAACTCAGCTTACGGGCAGAAGACTAGAAATGAGCTGACGCAAAGGAAGCCTCCAAAGTAGATGGGCAGAGAGACAGCCAATGGCATTACCATGGTCAGGGGAATGGCAGTGAAAGAAGGTGGCAGCGGGTTAGGATGCAGGTGCCAGTCTATCCCCACCTTTACTTCTTCACTTACTTACTAGGGTGCCAGCCTATCCCCAACTTTACTTCTTCATTTTCCACCATGCCCAAAAATTTATTCACTTATTCCACAAATATACTGCACTCAGGTTGGGTGCGGTGGCTCACGCCTGTAATCCCAGCACTTTGGGAGGCTGAGGCACAAAGACTGCTTGAGCCCAGGAGTTCAAGATCAGCCTGGGCAACATAGCAAGACCTCATCTCTACAAAAAGTCAAAAAATTAGTCAGGCATGGTGGCGCATGCCTGTAGTCCCAGCCTCTTAAAGTATCTCAGCTACAGAAGGAGATTAAGGCGGCAGTAGCCATAATCATGCAACTGCATTCCAGCCTGGGAGACAGAGTGAGACCACGTATTTAAAAAGAAAACAGTACATGTGCCAGGCACTATTTTATTAGGTCTTAGAAATACAGTGGCGATAAAAACCAAAAATCTGACTGGGTTCAGTGGCTCAGCCTATAATTCCAGCACTTTGGGAAGCTGAGGCTAGTGGATTGCTTGAGCCCATGGATTCGAGATCAGCTGGGCAACTTGGCGAGATCTTGTATCTACAATAAATAAAAAATTAGCCAGGCATGGTAGCGCACACCTGTAGTTCCAGCTACTTGGAAGGCTGAGGCAGAAGGATCGCTAGAGCCCAGCAGGCCGACGCTGGGGTGGCCATGAATGTGCCACTGCACTCCAGGCTGGGCGACAGAAGTGAGACTCCAACTCAAAAAGAAAAAAAAAAAAAGAAAAAAAAGGGCAACCCCCTTGGGTCCCCTCCCACCATGGGAGTTTAAAAAAAATCGCCAGGCTCAGTGGCTCAGCCTGTAATCCCACGCCTTGGGAGGCTGAGATGAGTGGATTGCCTGAGCCCACAGGTTCGAGACCTGCCTGGGCAACTTGGTGAGACCTCATCTCTACAATAAATTAAAAAAAAATTAACTGGGTGTGGTAGCGCAGGCCTGTAGTTCCAGCTACTTGGAAGGCTGAGGCGGAAGGTCGAGGCTGCGGTGGCCGGGAGCAGCCACTGCATTCCAGTCTGGGTGATAGAGTGAGACTCCAACTCAAAAAAAGAAAAAAAAAATCCCTGCTCTCATAGAACTTACCTCAGGCTGGTAAAACAAACCACAAACAGGATAATCTAAAGTCATTAAATTCCATTAATTTTTAAAAAGCAGATAATCTAAAGTTCCCTTGAAAGGAGGAAACAGGTGTTATGGAGGGAAAATTAGGCCATGTGAGGAGATGACTGTTCCAGCCTGGCCAGGGCAGCCTTCTCCCTGGCGTCTGCCATCTTGTGTTTGAATCCTGCTCTGCTATTTTGTGTGGTCTTGGATAAGTCACTAACCCCCGAGAACCTGTTTTCTCACCTGTGAAATATGTGGAAAAATGCAAAGACACAAAGTATGTGGTAAGTAATAACCATTCTTCTACATCCAAACCTCTGCCTGTGCTGCCCCCATCCTCTCTGCCAGTCTCTGATCAAGTCTTTGTATATGTAAGAGTGTGTGTGTGTGCATGTGTGTGTTTCAGAGTCACACTCTGTTGCCCGGCTGGAGTGCAGTAGCATGATCACAGCCATCATAGCCTCAACCTGCTGGGTTCAGGCAATTCTTTTGCCTCAGCCTTCCAATTAGCTGGGACTTTAGGTATGTACTACCATGTCCAGCTATTTTTCTGATTTACTGTAGAGACAAGGTCTTGCTATGTTGTCCAGGCTGGTCTTGGGTCCAGGTAATCCTCCCGCCTCGGCCCCCCAAAGTGCTAGGATTATAGACATGAACCACCACACTCCACCTCTGGTCAAGTCTTAAATCTACCATGAGAACAGAGGCCCAGATGGACTAAACCTTCATAGTCCCACCCTTTGGGGCACAGAATAATCAGCTGCCTTTACTATAACTTATTTCTGTCTTGTGTACATCTGTTATCTATCTCTCCAAACACACTGGGAACTCCCTGCCAGTGGGCTCACTCTGCCAGCCTTGTATGACTTTGATATCTCCCCCATCACACGGCCTGAGGTAGCCACAGAACAGGAATTAGGCAATAATTCACTAGGCTGAACTGATTTAGTAGCTTTCAGCTTGAAATGCCGGAAGCATTTGCTGCCTCTGAGGACTTGAAGTAGACCAGAACAACTGCCTTAACCTGCTGACCCTGAATCAAGTGGAAACCCAACAGGTATATTTTAAACCTGACTATGGCTGGGTGTGGTGGCTCACGTCCCAGTACTTTGAGAGGCTGAGGTAGGAGGATGGCTTGAGCCCAGAAGGTCAAGATCAGTCTGAACAACACGGTGAGACCTTGTCTCTACAACAAATTAAAAAAATTAGCCGGACATAGTGGTGCACACCTGTAGTCCCAGCTACCAGGAGGCTAAGGTAGAAGGCTCACTTGAGCCCAGGAGGTCGAGGTTACAGTGGGCCATGATCATGCCACTGCACTCCAACCTGGGCAACAGAATGAGACTTCTAACTAAAAAAAAAAAAAAAAAAATCCCTGATTGTAAGCCACATGACAGTTTCTTTTCTTATTTTTAAAAATGTGTTTGGAGCTGGGCTCGGTGGCTCAGCCTATAATCCCGCACCTTGGGAGGCTGAGGTGAGTGGATTGCCTGAGCCCGCGGGTGTGAAACCCACCTGGGCAACCTGGCGAGACCTCATCTCTACAATAAATCAAAAAATTAGCCGGGTGTGGTAGCGCGTGCCTGCAGTTCCA
Source organism: Carlito syrichta (assembly GCF_000164805.1). Classification (NCBI taxonomy): domain Eukaryota; kingdom Metazoa; phylum Chordata; class Mammalia; order Primates; family Tarsiidae; genus Carlito; species Carlito syrichta. The sequence continues at coordinate 469,193 of NW_007252916.1, read as the reverse complement.
GCTACTTGGAAGGATCACTGAAGCCCAGCAGGTCGAGGTTGTGGTGGCCGGGAGCGGCCACTGCACTCCAACCTGGGCGACAGAGTGAGACTCCAACTCAAAAAAAAAAATGTGCTTGGGCCAGGTGCTGTGGCTTACACTGTAATCCCACACTTTGGAAAGCCAACAAGAGGACTGTTTGAGTCCGGGAGTTCAAGACTAGCCTGGACAACACAGCAAGACCTTGTCCCTACAAACAAAATTAGCCAGGCAGGGGTGGCACGTGACCGTAGTACCAGCTACTCAGGAGTTGAGGCAGAAGGATCACCTGAGCCCAGAAGGTTGAGGCTACAGTAAGCCACGTTCATGCCACTGCACTCCAGCCTGGGTGACAGAATGAGACTCTTAAATCAAACAAAAATTTAAAAATAGGACAGGAGCTGTGGCTCATGCCTATAATTTCAGCATTTAGGGAGGCTAAGGTGAGAGGATTAGTTGAGCCCAGGAGGTCAGGGCTGTGGCCATGATAGTGTCATGGCATTCCAGTCTGGGTGACATAGTAAGACCCCAGCTCAAAAAATTAAAATTAAAATGTATTGACCAGCCAGGCATGGTGCTCAAACCTGTAATCCCAGCACTTTGGGAGGCTGAGGTGAGAGGACAGACTGAGCCACTTGGTGAGACCTGATCTCTACAATAAATCAAAAAATCAGCAGGGTGTGGTGGCATGTGTCTGTAGTTCCCGCTCCTTGGAAGGCTGAGGTGGAATGATAAATGGAGCCCAGCAGGTCAAGGTTATGGTGGCCATGAGTGTGCCACTGCACTCCAGCCTGGGCGACACAGTGAGACTCCAACACACACAAAAAATTAAAAAATAAAAATAAATGACTGAACCAGAACAAACTGGTAACCTCAAAAATACGCCCTGTACCTCATGAGTATTGTTTTGTTGATATGTGAGACAGGCTACTACCTTCGCCCTTTGAGTTTGTGATTCTTAAAAGCTTTTGCTGCAACAGCCATATAAGGACTAAAGTCTCTGAAAGTTTTGGAACCAGAAGTACACACGGTCCATTAACTCTCAGAAAACTCTAAAGTCACAGCTGGATAGAAGCAGGTATCCACAGAGATACATTCAGATATCCCACTGAAACAAATACACGTTTTCATGAAAAATGAGCAAAGTGCTAGTTGAGGCTAAAAAGATCAACAAAGGGCAGGATTTACTCGTCACTAAAATCCCACCCTCTGGCTTGCCACAGTGTTCTGTTTCTGTCTTGGGACCCTTGCTAGTTTCTGACCATGCTATAGTCTCCACTCTCAGAGTGGGTACAGAGAGCCAGGCCTGTGGTACTCTCCAACTCATACTCTCCAACTTTATATGGCCACACTCCCTGGTGCCCAACACAGGCCTCTGAATTCAGTGTGTGGGATGGCACGCAGGACCTGTCTCTATCCCCGTCTGACCACTGCACTCTCATCCCCTCAGCCATTACCTTCTCCATCCGGCTGAGGGATGCTTCGGAACAGACAGTGTTGCTCCTGAATGAACTGTCCGGTGAGCTTGATGTCCATATCTACCTGGCCGACCCTGGGGAAGCAATGGCCAACATTTTCTGAGCATGTGCCGGACATTTGACAAGCCCATCCAGAACAAGAGTTTATCCAACTCAATGAGCCAAGCGCAATTACTCTCATTTCATAGATGAGGTAGCTAAAGAGACATATCCAAGGCCATGCAACTGGTCAGTGGTGAAGCTGAGATTTGAGCCCAGGTCTGCCTGACCCCAAAGCCATGTTCTCAGTCACTGCATTATACAACAAAAGGAAAGAGAGACCTTCAGCCATGGATCTCCTACCCATCCTTATGGCTAATCACCCTGAGGACTCACTCCCTACCTATGATGATTGCCAAAGACAGCTGTAAATGCTTGTGGTGGGAGGGGAAGGGCACCCTCACTCCTTTACAAAAGGCACCAAGCTCCCAGACTTTGTATCACACAGTGAGGCCATCTGCCCTCAGTCACCCAGCCAGCCATGGGGGCAATACCCCTCAAAAAGATGAGGCTGGGCCATGTTTCCCTTTTTCCTCCCCTTGAGAGGGTCCCACCAAGAGAAGCCAGGACAATGGTGTCAGGGGCTAAGAAGGCAGTCATACAAATTTCCCAAGTCTTCTGCCCCAGTAAATCAAGAGCCATGTCAGAAGACATCTAACCAAATTGGCAGGTGGAGGCATGACAGTCATTGAGCAGGCAGGCTCAAAAACTCCTCTAGAAGCCAGAAGAGTGAGCAGGGTTGTGGAGGCAGTTATTCACAAATCTGAGGTACCTTTGGTAACCATCAGGAAAGAAAGTCACCAATATGGCCATTGTCCACAGCCACATCGCAAAGAGAGGCCCCCTGCCAAGCCACTGGGTACACACTACCTGGTAACACCATCTTTGATGTGGTAGAGCAGGCATTCAGACATCAGAGGGTCTTCATTCAGGTTCACCAGGTGGGGAGTCTAAGGTAGGAAAGGATGGTAGTCAAGCAAACGCTCCTGAAAGCCAGCCAGAAACATGGCAAAGTGGAAGGGAAAGAGGAGCATGGTCCTGTCCCTCCAGGTCTGGCCCTGCCAGCTCACTTGTGGAGAGCTCACCCACCCTCCATCCTCCTCCCATCATCACTCTGACCTAAGGATCATTTCTGGTTCTTTCATTTCCACCTCTCACATCAACTGCCTTAAAGATAGTCTGACCCTCACAAAATAACGGGCCTACAAAAACTGCCCCATCCATTCACTCCTCCCAGGTCACCAACCCTTCCCGGGGGCATCTCTTCAGAAGCACCTCGACCCACCAGGCTCCCTGACCAGAAGACTTGGAATCCATGTGTACTCTCCTCTTCCCTATATTCCCTCTGTCCCATGTTCCATCATTTCTTCCCTCAAAATATATTTGCAACTGGAGAGTAAGTGGGAGAGATTGGGTGAGATGACAGGTACTTCCTGCCTTTCATTACAAGGTGAATTTCTTATGAGCATGGATTACTTTTATAATTTCAATGTAAAAGAAAATGAACAAACAAACCCACTTATTAAAGTAGATTTCCCAACTCTTCCCCAGGGACAACCCCTTCCTGGGTTCACTTCACCTAAGGCCAGTGTCACTGCAGCAGTTGGGTAGAGCTGTCCCAAGGGAATCTTGCCGAATCTCTCATACATACCTGGATGATCATTACACTGCTCTGCACTGAAAACTCAGCCCATTCCTTTTCCCTACATGCCTTCTCCTGACTTCTGTTTCTGTTAACCATGTAACTGGGCAACACACAGACCTTGTTCCCTCTATATCCCCTCATGCCACTGGCTGCCATGTCTGGGTAGTCTCCCTTCCTATGATCTGCTGCCCCTATCCACACCCTCTGTACCACCCTGAGGCCTGCCCAACTTCCTGCCACCCCACAGAACTCATAGCTTACCACCCACACCACGCAGTGGTCATGGCCTTGTTTCTCCGCTGAGACTTCAGCTGGCATGCCAAGTTCACCTGCCTTGAACCTGCTTTCCACCCAGGCATCCCTGGGCACCTCCACATCAGGGGCCCATGCTCCGCTTTCCCAGGCACCTCTGCTGGTTCTATGCTCCCACCCAGGGGACTGCTGAGCACTTACTCCAAAGCAGGCCTCCTGCACCCTAACCGCCACCTTATTCTCTTCCGCACCACCTCACCCCCACCTGTCAAAATCATTCACTTACCTCACATCTCACACCATCTATCTTTTTTTTTTTTGATTTGGAGTCTCACTCTGTCGCCCAGACTGGAGTGCAGTGGCTGCTCCCAGCCATCGCAGCCTCAACCTGCTGGGCTCAGGTGATACTTCCGCCTCAGCCTTCCAAGTAGCTTTCGGAACTACAGGCGAGCACACCACACCCGGCTAATTTTTTGATTTTATTGTAGAGATGAGATCTCACCAAGTTGCCCAGGCGGGTCTCGAACCCGCGGGGTCAGGCAATCCACTCACCTCAGCCTCCCAAAGGCGCAGGATTACAGGCTGAGCCACCGAGCCCCACTACCATCTATCTTAAATGCCACTTCCTCCACGAAGTTTTAAGCCTTCCAGCCCAACACAGGAACTCCTGCCTCTGCTCTACTGTGGGCTTTCTACCTCATTCCGGAGACACGCTGGGCAGACACAGAGATAAGTCAAACCCAGACACTGCTGTCCAATCAATAAGGAAATTAGAGTCAACATGGAGAGGCAAGAATTGGCATGGAAACACCATTACATGTGGAAAACAGATGCCTTGTAGAAGAGTTTCTGATCTTCTCACACCCTCGCTTGGTTCATTTGTTCATTCATTTGTTCCCAGGGAGTTGAGTGCCCCCATATTCTGGGAGGGACTCATATACAAAGGAAAACAAAGTAAAAAACTATGGGAGTTCAGGGGGGATCAGAAAGACTTCACGACAAACATGGGAGCTGGCCTTTGAGGATGAGGGCATGGACATGCACAAGGAAGGGCATTACAGGTGAAAGGAATCTAAATGGAAGCACAGAGTCAAGAAAGCACAGGGTACAGAAGGAAAATAGTCAGTTGTCAAGGCCCCATAGTTCCCCAGGGACCCACCCTGTGTCCACCGTGAATATGACATGTATCTGTGTATCTGCCTATCACTCAAGCACCCCCAATGATTGCTGCTGCAACACTTCTCCCAAGGGATACTCATGTCCCTCCCTACCCTGCAGTGTCAGGCCTGCTCTGGCACTGGCAAACACTGATGGGCTCTGGAGGCAGAAAGTGATCTATCCCTGGGGATAGGGAACATGATTTGGGGCAGTGCTTTTCAACTTTTGTTCAGCCCTATAACTCTTTGTTCAAATGAAACCTTATCTAGAAGCCCAGGACGTCAAGCAGGTAAGCAGGGAGCCACTCAAGCCCAGGTTGGGGTGTGAGGGACCCAGAGTCTAGCTCTGTCCCCCGACCTGGGCCCCTGAGAAGGAAGCACAGGTTTCAAAATCACCGACTTAAGAAACCCTTAGACCTGGTGTGCGGGTCCCAGCAAAAGGTGCTCCCTCCAAGATAAACTGTAGCTTTTCCCCTAGAAAAAGCTGGGGTTGGAGCTACCCCCACCAAACCTGTTTCCTCCATGAGTCTAATAGCTCTCCTTTCTGAAACACACCTGCCTTTTAAACATATGAGAATATGTTCATCTTCACCACCTTGAGAAAAATCCAAAAGTGAACTACCCTCAGATACCTTTTTCACTAATCACTCTTGCAAAGATCAAAACATCTGATTAACCTGAGATATTAAAAAAGGTGAGGGGAAATAGGCCCCTTTGTATGCTGCCCTTGAGAGTATAGATTGGCATGGCATAGTTATCATCCTTAGGGAACACTTTGGCAATGTAGATCAAAATTTTAAATGGCTACCATTTGAACCAAAATCTCCACTTCTAGGAGTCTGCTCTAAGATAACACCTTTGTTTTTTTTTTTGTCATTGTTGTATTTTTGAGTTCGAGTCTCACTCTGTCACCCAGGATGGAATGCAATGACAGGACCACAGCTCACGGCAGTCTCAACTTCCTGGGCTCAATGTGATACCTCTGCTTCAGTCTCCCAAATAATTGGGACTACAGGTGCACACCACCATGCCTAATTTTTTGCTTTTTTGTAGAAATGAGGTCTTGCTATGTTGCTCAGGCTGGTCTTGAATTCCTGGCCTCAAGCAATCCTTCCACCTCAGCCTCCCAAAGTGCTAGGATTACTGGAGTGAGCCACCGCACAGGGCCAATAACACCTAGGGCCAATAACACCTGTTTGTAAGATTAGTCACTATACCATTGTTTGCAGTATTGAAGAATGGAAAAAATATCTAATGTCTATCAGTAGGAAGCTGGTAAAATAAGGTATCCTACATCTACACAATGGAATATGCAGACACTGTGAAAAAAGTAAAGCAATGTTTAAAATAAGGTATGCAACCACTACTATTAAAGAGAGAGGCCGTGTATGTGCAAACATGTATAATTATATATAACACATGTCTGTGCATGCAGAGACTATCTCTAGGAGAGCTCATTAAGAACTGATAAGGCCATTAAGGACTGAGGAGCCATGGAGAGGCTGCAGGTGGGAAACTGGGGCCAGCAAGGGGTAGGAGCCTGGGAGCTGCTAGGAGTTTACTTCTCCAGAGCCAGGGTTGAGAAGAAAGAAGGAATTCCAGGAGTAGCACAGTCCCCAGGGTAGGTGTTTGTCCCAGACTGTCCTGATCCCTGCCTGTCTTTGTGTTAAGAGGCAACCAGGTTGCCTATGGGAGAGGAACTTGAGGGTGGGAAGGTAGGAGATTTACTTTTCACCATACACAACTTTTAGTGCTATTTGAATGTTCTCTCTAGTATAAATAACTTTTACAAGAACAATGAAAAACAAAACAAGAACCACCCCTCTCCCTTTGGGCTTGGGCTTTAGTAAGTGGTATCGTGTGCAGTGTCAAGTCCTCCAGGGAAGAAACACCCACCCCATCAGTTTCCATATTCCTTTCTGCACTTTCTCCAACCCTGCAACTGTGGTGGAAGCACCCCAGTTGCAGGCACACAAAGGTGTCTGGAGCCACACTGACAGCCATCTGTAGCCCCTCACTCTCCTCCCTTCAGATATGGCTGGGTCACAGTAGGGTCTGGCTCCCTCAGAAGGACCCCAAAGCCCTGGGTTTCCAGCCCCAGACCAGGCCCCTCAGCCTGGCCTACCACCTGTAATCATTCACCCACAGCTCTCTCACTCCCTTGCTGCAGCTTGGCCAGGCAAGACAACCCCCTCTTCAGGAAGCACAGGGATCCCTGCTTGATTGTCTCCCAGATGGACCTAACCTTACAAAATAGAGAGGAGCCTTCTTCCAGTAACTCATCACCTGTTCCGGGTGGTCCCCAGTGACGCTGTCTGGCCCAAAGCATAGCCTGTCTGACTTATAGCCTGATCCTATGCTGCTTTACACCATGGACCAGAGGTCCTGGTGGAACTGGAAGTTCCTGCTCTGCTCAAACTGGCCTCCGCATCATCCTTTCATTGTTGTGCATTGTTTTGGCTGTGCTGGTTGTCTATAGCCAGCACATCCATTCTGATTGGTTGGTCCCTGTGCCAGCCAGTTACTAAATATTTTGGATATCATTCCTGCTTCCACCTGAGCCTGACCACTCATTACTGCCCAGCTTCCTCTTTTCCTCGTAGCAAAGATTTACTAAGCACCTAAAACCCAACAGGCACATGTCAGGTGCTGGCAAGTCCCACTCGGCCTAACAATGTACCCCAGGCTTGCTTGGCGCATGTTGTCCCTACTCCTCTATACCCAAGTCCTGCCCATCTTTCAGGCTCCATTTTCCAAAGCAGCTTCTCCAAAAAACTAGTTGCCAAATATCTCCAGGCTGTACTACTGCTTCTATCTATAAATAATTTCCCTCACTGCACTGACAATTGCTGTCTTACAGTGTAGTGCTTACTCCTCCTCTATTCCTTTTCATATTGTCTTCTCCAATTATCCTCCTTTTTTATTTGGTTTTAGTCAGGGTCTCACTCTGTTGCCCAGGCTGGAGTGTAGCGGCATAATTATGCTCACTGCAGCCTCAAACTCCTGGGCTCAAGTGATCCTCCTGCCCCAGCCTCAGATAATTTTTAAATTTTTTGTGTAGAGAAGAGGTCTCACTACGTTGCCTGGGCTGGTCTTGAACTCCTGGACTCAAGCAGTCCTCCTACTTCGGCCTCCCAAATTGCTGGGATTACAGGTGTGAGCCATCACACCCAGCTGCCCAGTTATCCTTTTAAAAATGTACTTTTCTGTCAGAATCTGTTTGAGTGATAAGAAAAGAAATTAAAAATAAAATAAAAATGAAAATTAAAAAGTATATTTCTTTAGTTATTTGAGTAGGCAGCACATGCAGAGTACAAAATTCAGATGATACAAAAGCACATCCAGTGCCTAAGTCTCTATCCCAACCAACTTCCAATTTCCCAGTTCCTCTCCCTCTCTCCTGAAATAACCACTATGACCAGTTTCATATGAATCCAGAGATAAATTCCATGCATGAACTCATACACACACAAGTGTGTGAGTGTGTTTGTAAAGACCTAGATTTTAAGCAGCTCTTGCAATCCCCCTTAGGACAGGAACCCTATCAATCTTCTATGATCTCTAGGGTCCCTGGCCGTAGGCATTTAATAAGTCCTGGACTCTGGCTTTCAGATGGAAGGAGAGAGACGGCAGGGTCAGCTGAGCATAGAGGTGGTGGCAGGGATGATGGAGGGATAAGCCCAGTAATTCAGAGAGGGAGATCAGTGTTAGAAATCATTACTCTGCAACCTCCTGCCTCTTCTCTAAATAGTCAGAGAGCTCCCAAGGCCTCCTCACCAGGTCCCTCACTCACCTTCTTTGGAGAGAAGACACCCACGGTTCCCCCATCCTCCCGGACGGCCACCCCCATCTCAGCCAGCAATGCTTCTCTATGGGCAAAGGAGAGGCAAATGTCAGTCTTACCATAACTATCCACGACCTTCTTGCCTGTGAAGCCTGACCTCCCTCCCCCCACTTCTTGCAGAACTCCAGCTGTCGGCCCCAGACCCTCAACACCTCTCCATCCTCAGGGCTTCTGTCTTGCGTAGCTTCTCCTCCCACGTCTCATTCAGCTCAGCTATAATCTTCTCTGTCTCCTGGGAACACAAAGAAAGGCAGGGATCAGGACAGTCTGGGACAAACACCTACCCTAGGGGCTGTGCTACTCCTGGAATTCCTTCTTTCATCTCAGTCCTGGCGTTGAAGAAGTAAACGCCTAGCAGCTCCCAGGCTCCCACTCCTTGCCTGCTCCAGTTTCCTACCTGTAGCCTCTCCATGGCCTCCTCAGGCCCAATATGGGGCTCGGTATTGGGGGAGAATGATGGCTCCAGCTCCCCGTTATGCGCAGGGGGAGATGAGGGTGAAGCTGGGGCAGGGGGAGATGATACAGCTGGCAGAGCACCTCCGACACTACTGACTTCCGCCTTCAGTCCTGGGAGAGAGAAACAGGCAAAAGAACGAAGCAAAGAAAAGATGGAACTGATCAGAGAGAGAGGAGACCAAGAGCTTCACTGGGGACCAGTTTGTAAGGACTTCAGAAGACATCTGGTCAACCTCCCACCAGGCAGAGTCCCCCTCCTGCAGCCTTGACTGATGGGCACCCAGTCCTTGCCAGGTTGAAAAGCTCACTACTGAATGTGGCAGCCAGTTCTCTCCATTGTTAGATGACAAGTACCCTTCAGAAAGTTCTTAGCCATGCTGAGTTGTAATCAGCCCCTTGTCATGTGTACCCACTGTTATTGACCTCAGGATAAGAGATAATACTGCTTTGTTTTTTTGGAAAACAATACTTTAAATGTTGGAAGGCAAACATCATATCTACCTTATCCTTCTTCTCTTCCCAAGAACATCCTTATTAACCCAACTGTGCCCCTCAAACAACCTGACCATCCTAGGTGGGATGACCCCAAGACTGAATGTAGGTCCATACCTGGGGACCAATCAACATGGATTATACACCCTCTCATTGGAAGCTGTTTCACACCAGTGAGACTGAGTATTACATTTTAGAGACCACTCCACTACTAACTGTTAAGTTTATAGTCCATTTAAACCCTGATGTTTGCCGAGCTCGGTGGCTCAGCCTGTAATCCCACGCCTTTGGAGGCTGAGGTGAGTGGATTGCCTGAGCCTGTGGGTTCAAGACCCGCCTGGGCAGCAAGAGGTCCCCAGGTATGGACCTCATCTCTACAATAAATCAAAAAATCAGCCAGGCGTGGTAGCGTATGCCTGTAATTCCGGCTACTTGGAAGGCTGAGGCAGAAG
>NW_007252916.1:452639-459193 GCF_000164805.1 Carlito syrichta | reverse complement strand
TGCGGTGGCCAGGAGCGGCCACTGCACTCCAGTCTGGGCGACAGAGTGAGACTCCAACTCAAAACAAAACAAAACAAAACAAAAAAACCCTGATGTTTTACAAGAACTTCTATCAAGACAGGCACTCAACAACCTCTTATTTTTTTTTTCTTTTGGGGGGGGCAACAACCCTCCTTAAAGATTTCATGTTTGACCTATACATGCAAGACTTGCCATTTATTCCTGTACCTGTCATTTTACTAGTTCTGGGAGTCTGTCAAGGACCCTCTGAATCCTGACTCCTCCAGAATTAGTGCCCTCCATGACCCCACGACTGAGCAAAGGCAAGCGAGAAGGGATAGGGTAGGCCAATAGGAACCAATGAGCGGCCTTTCCCCTGGAACCCCTACCTCCCAGAGCAGAGGCTGAGAGTCCCTGTGCCATCAGTAATTCCCGCAGCCGGGCCACCTCCTCCTGCAGCTCTCTGATCAGCCGGGCGTTAGGGTCCTCATTGATAATGGCATTGCAGCGGATTTGCTTTGTGCGGTCGGCATACCTGGTTGAGGAGGGAGGAGCAGATTTGGCGGGGGCTGGGCATAGGGAACCCTTAGTCTGCTGCCTGCTTCCCTTTCTCGCTCTTAGATCTCAAGATATCATGGCAGGGTTGGGAGTCTACCCTGCCTCATGGGCAGGGTCCTGGGTAACTAGCCTCTGAACTCCTGGTACTTTTCTTATGCTGCCCCATCCCTGCCAGAGGCAGAAGCCCCACCTGAGGGTGCTGAGAGTCTCCTCATAATTGATGTCAGCAGGGCTCAGGGCTGCAATCATTGCTGTGCGTGAGTTCCCACCTACGAACAGAGAGAAGAGAAAAGGCTTAGCTTAAGGCTAAGTCAGACTGAGTCATGGAGTCTAGGAAGCCTCAGTGCCCAAGTAGACATCTATTAAGGTCACCTTTTGAGGTAGGGTGAAGCTAAGAAATCTGGATTGGGGTGGGGAGCCAGTGAGGTTAGGGAGACATCAGATAACTGCAGGACAGTCACAGATCAGTGAAAGGATGAAGTCAGTAGTGGGTGTGGGACAGGGAGGAGTCATGGGTAGCCAAGTCAGTAAGGCTCTTGGATTGGCAGGGAGAATGTGGCCTTGATCTCAGAATGAGAAAATCTTCAAAAGATGTTCCCTGGATCAGGAGGAGAGTCAGTGGGACAATGGGGATTTGGGATGCTAGAGGTGGCAAGGGGATTGTCAGGCTTATCAAAGGGGTTGGTATCAGGGTCAGCAAAGAAAAAGAGGAGGAAACCCTCACCCAAATTCTCCTTGAGTAGCCAGGTGAGCACAGAGTCCCTGTAAGGAATAAAATCCGACTTCCGCTTCTTTGATTGCTGAGGGATTGAAGGGGGAATGGGTTAGGGGAGGCCACCCCTTTTGCCCCTTTCCCAAGTTCCCCTGTTCTTCCCAATCCCCAGGTCTTACCATATCCGCAAGGGCAGAGATCACTTTCCCTAGAGTAGTCAGGGACTTATTGATGTTGGCACCTTCCTAGAAAGGGATGAGAAATGTGGGAATGAGACCTTCCTCTCCCATTTGGATCTACTTCCCCGTCCTACTCAGTGACAGTCCCAGGCTATGATTAGTGACCTCCACACACAGCCCCCAACACTGCCCCTTATCCGCTTCTCTGAAGCATCCTCACCTTCAGGCGCATGCCCCGGGCTCCTGAGGAGTCTGCCCGCTCACTCCCGGCAAGGTCCACCAAACTGATCTTACTAACCTGGGGTCAGAAGAAAGAGGCAGGACATAACTGAGGTCAGTAAGGGATGGGGCAAGAAAATCAGTGGCACACTGAGCAGCAATGTGGGCAGTTGGCAAGGGCTGAAGAAAGTCAGAATGGGGCAAGGAAAGAAGACAGGAGGAAACAGAATACGTGACAACAGTGAAGAGCTGGTTACTCATTCATTTCTTCATTTACTCATTTACAAATATTTATAAGCCTACGATATGCCAGGACAAGGGAAATACAGTGCGATCCAAGCCCCCTGCCCTAAGGCTAGTAAGGACAAACAGCAAATAAGAGAGGGTAACACATTGACTTGATGGGAAAATAGTTACAATTATGAAAACCCTGAAGAGGTATTCAACCCAGCATAAGCAGGGAGGTAGGCCCAAACCCCTTCTATTATATCACTGTCCCAGGGGATGATGGGGCAGGGAGGGTGGTCCCACCTTCTCTGAGTCCAGCCCTGTGAGCTGGTCATGGAGGCGCTGTGTGAAAACAATGGTAAAGACAGCATGGGATCGGCTGCTGGTCTCATTCATATTGGTGGCAGCCACAGTCCTGGGAGGCAAAGGGAGCAGTTACTGGATCCTGCCTCTCACCTTCCCAGCCCTGGCTCCCTTGCCCTCCACTCTGTCAGTCTGCCTCACCGTGCCTTATTTCCACAGTCCATGAGGTCAGCAATATCTGCGTAGGAGGTCACAGCCAACTTGGACAGGTCCTGCACATAGGGGCCCAGGATGGGGTGCTCCCGGACTCGCAGAGAACCCCGACTCTTGGGATTCAAGAGGTCTCGTACTCGCTCACAATAGATCTCCATATAGCTCACCTGAATGGAAGAAGCAAGTAAGAAGTAACAAAGCTAGCAATAACATCAACAACAAAACTTAACTTAAATCCACTGGACATGATACAAGTAATGTAGCTGATATATACCAGGCATGGTGCTAAGTGTTTTGCATAGGCTAGCTCACTGATCTTCCCAACCACCCAGGATGTGGGTCCCATCATTAGCATTTCACAGATTAGCATACTCAGGAGCTGCAGGAGAGAATCACTGCCCAAAGTCACAAATAGCAAACAACAGAGCCAGGATCAGATCCTAGGCTGACTACAGAAACTTTCCCCAGTCTTAAACGTTCTCCTCTCCTGCCTCCCTGCCCAGGGACCCCAGGCACCCTCTCAGAACCCCCACTAAGACCTGGGCTTACCTCCACAGAATAAGATAGCTGAGCACTCTGGTTCTCACTAACACGAGAGAAGAGGTCCTCACAGAGCTGGAGGGGAACACACAGAAGAACTGAGAAGCTCCTGTTCAGGGCATACACATAGCTTCCAGTCCCTGGCCAGGCCTTTTTCAAGTGATCCCGTTTAACCCTTACCAAAGCCCTGAGGGAAGGGTCATTCCCATTTTATAGATTGGATAACAACCTCAGAGAGGTTCCCACTTGTCCAAGATCAAAAGCCACTGTTCAGTGAGCCACTGCAAATCCAGGCATCCTGATTCCTGAGCCTGTGTGCAAGGCCACTGTGTTGCACAGCTCAGGGAGAATTATGATTAGCTCTCAGTTATCCACAACTGATTTTTCTCTAGTTAACAGCTTTCCTATGGTACACAAGCCTGTAAGAAAACTATACACAACTAATTAACAAAGTAAAATAGCAGTAAGTAGTAAAACTGATGCTCAAACCCAAGGCTCACTGATGCCAAGGCCTTGGCTCTTCTCACTGAGACTTGTAGGGGCTCCTGCAAGCAGTCTTTGCTTGGAAGGGGCAAGACTCCCTCCCTAAAGGGTCTTGGTTGTCCACTCCCCAACTCTCATCATATTCCCTATCACCAATGGCCTCAGAGAGACAGGTCTCTGTTCTATAATTCTCAGGCTCCTGTCCTTCCTCCCCTGGGGACAGCTAGAGATGATGTTGCCCTGGCTACCAGCCAGGTCCCAGGCACATACCTGGGGCACAATGCCCTGCTGCCCTGGTTCCTGCCGCCCCATCATAGTGTAGGATTTCCCAGCCCCAGTCTGCCCGTAGGCAAAGATGCACACATTGTAGCCTTCAAAGGCATGGAGCAGCATCTCTTCTCCAATGTCCCGATACACTTGTTGCTGAGATGCAAACTGGGGGTCCTCGGCCTAAGTGAAAGAGGGGCAAAGAAAAACAGAAGGAGTCCTGGATGACTTTGCCCTTAGTGCCTACATTCCAAGAGTCTTGCCCCATCACTGATGACTCTCCAAAGGTCCTGTGTGCCCCCCATCTTCATCATTGTCCTCATCATCCCTGAGGATCCTATTCAGCTTCTGTGGTCCTAATTATTCCAAGAGATTCTGCCTCATCCACTATGGTCCCAATCTCAACCTAAGGATTCTACCCACTCCCACCCACTAATCCCCCGGAGGTCCTATTTCCCAACATTACCCCCTCCAGGACCTAAATCCTGTCTCATCACCTAGCTCTTCCCCCAGCCCAACAACCTCACCGATGTGTGTGACCAGTAGGAGTAGTCGAAGGTGAAGCTTTTGGGGGCATCCTTGCTCTGTTTAGGATTGATGATGGCTGAGGGGCAGGAGAGGACAAAGGAAGGAAAACCAAGGTCAGGTACTCCCAGCCTCTGCCCATGCCCCTAAAAGCCCCTGGAAACCAGGCATCCCACTCCCACCTCTGTCCTAGCTCATCTCTCCCCTTTAATGCTCCCCACCCCCTCCAGCCACCAAAGCTAATTTTGGCTTCCTAGGACCCGCCCCCACTGAGCTGCCTCCCTGGATTGGGCAATGGAAGGCTCCAGGCCAACATTCCCCCTCTCAGGGACTGGGAACACGGAAAGGCCAGCCTGCCCCAGCCCCCGCCCTCACAACTAGCACCTGCTCTGTGCCCAGAACAGCCCTCCTCCTGGTTCGGCCCAGTAGGACTGGCCTGCACAGTGGGTCTGGCCTTCCCTGTCTGTGCCCAGCCAGGCCCCCGGGACTCACTCACAGGTGGTGTTGCCCTGCATGCTGACCACACACTTGGCATCCTGGCTGGTCTCACGGGCGTTGAAGGGCCGAACCCTCACTGCCACTTTCACGGAGGCACCAGCCATGGTTCCAGACACTCCCACCCTCCTCAGCTAGAGGACAGAAAAAGAAGGGGTATCAAAGCCACTGGGGGGACCCAGATATTTCCTTCAGCTTCTCCCCCAGAACCAGTCTCTCCAGCCTTTCCCAGGCCCTCAGGGATCCAGTTCTTATTCCCCTGGCCTTCCTCCCAAAAGTCACCATCTTGAGGGAGTCCCAAAGGTATTCCTGCCTCTCTCCCCAACCATAACCCCGCTTGCAGGGACCTGCACTATCACCCCAGAGTTACCTGGCGTCCTGGCCCCAGAGCAGGGAGGCTGTATCAGTTCTGGCTGCCTCCGGCCCTCGTAGGGGGAGCCCCATCCTACACTTGGGGCCTGGCCACACCAGCTGGGGCTGTGGGGGAAACCCTGGTTGTGGGGGAA
Source organism: Carlito syrichta (assembly GCF_000164805.1). Lineage (NCBI taxonomy): Eukaryota > Metazoa > Chordata > Mammalia > Primates > Tarsiidae > Carlito > Carlito syrichta. The sequence goes on along the minus strand of NW_007252916.1, from coordinate 453,965 downwards.
GAGTGGTTAGGAGGCTCCTGTGGCTTCAGAGATCTGTCTGGGGTTCCTAGGTTCAAGGGGAAGGAGCGGGGGAAATGTTAGGAAAGGTTAGGATAGCTGCCCCTCTAGAGTGGCCAAATGCAATGTGAATCCAAGGGCAGGGATGGTGATATTTTTATTCCTCGTCACTCACAAGTGTACTGAACGTTCAGATGGTGGGGGGGGGATTGGACAGAGGGTAATTCAGAGAGAGGGACACATGGGCAGAGACACTGAGGGTGGTGGGAAGCGGCAGAGGAGGGACAGAAAGTCAGACACTAAGAAAATGAGAAAAATAAGACAAGGCAAGACTGAGGTCATGCTATGTAGGAAAGAATGAGCGGAGGAAAGGAAGAAGAAAGAAGATAACAAACACAAAGATGTTAAAAAGACAGGGAGGGGAGTTCTGGGGACAAAGCACAAACTGAGAGTCTAGAAGAGAAATGAGAGGAGAGAAAATCCCACAACACTTGCCCTAAAATTCACATGCAGGGTCAGCAAGGAGAAAGAAGAAACCAGTTCTCACCTAGGGCCCACAACCTCCACACATGAGGCAGGACTGCTGATGGGCAAAGACCAGGGACTGTGTGTACAGCCCAGGACTGGGATCTCCAGGGCTGGTTTTGCGGGGGCCCCAAACCCCTTGCCCAGCCCCCAGCATTTCCTCCTCAGGATCCAGGACAATGGGCAGGGGAGGGTGGGGTCATCCTGTATCCATCATACCAACCCCCAGGGCTCCACCATTAGGGGATCCAGGATACCTGTGTCTTTTGGGAAGTGGGGGTACCTAGGGCCTCCCTGAAAAAAGGGAGAAGGGAAAGGAAGCAAGATGGTTTCTACCCCAGCCTGGGGCTAGTGCCATGGCGCCTAGTGCCCTGGGGAAGGTGCCAGGCTGGAGCCCAGGAATGTGGGTGATCGGGTGCCCACACCCTGGGAGGAGAGGCTGAGCAGCCCACGCCCACGAACAGCAGGGTGGAGGACTATGGAGAGGGATAAGGGATGCTGGGCCCCTCCTGTGGCCCCAAAGGACCCAAACTCCTGTCTGGGTGGGCCTGCCCTCACCAGCCTCCCTGGGCCGAGTATGGGAGGGGTGAAGGGGCTGGTTTGTCCTAGGACAGGAAGGGAGTAGCTGGAATCACAGAAGCTGGTTCAGGAAGAACAGCCCTGACCCCCCAGATCCTGACCCGGGGAGGGAAGGACAATGGTAGGGACGAGTGATGGTGACACGCTGGCGCGGCTAATGGGACAGGGAATGGGGTGGCACGGATGGGGGATAGCAGAGTAAGGGAAGAGGGTAGGTACAGGGGT
>NW_007252916.1:448613-452289 GCF_000164805.1 Carlito syrichta | reverse complement strand
CTCTCTGGGCGGCCATGCGGACCCCGTCCTCCTGTCCAGCCAACCGGCGGCCGCCCCGGGCCTGGCACCTCTCTGCGCCTCCACGGGACAAACAGCACATGATCCTGGCTCTCGAGCCTAGAATGCCCCGCTGGGACGTGCAAACAGGACCCCGGCTCCCCGGCCCCCAAGCCGGCACATTCCTCCGAGGCGTCCCTTCCCTCCCCCCTTCCCCCCAGCTCTCACCTCGTCGCGGCGGGGCCCCCGGAGCAGCTCGGCGGAGTGCAAAAGGACAAACTTTCCGGAAAGCGTGAGACGGGAGCGGGGGAGATCCCGGGCCGGTTCGGGGCTGCCTCCGCCCTTCGCCGGGTCCCCGGGCGGCGGGCGGAGGACTTGCGCCCCGGGGGCGGCAGCAGTAGCGGCGCCAGCGGCCGGCGCCCGCCCGGGCAGCGCGAGCTGGGGCGGGGGACGGGCGGGCGGGCGGACGCGCGCGCGCGCGCGCGGGCAGGCGAGCGCGCGCCGTCCCGAGAAGGGACCGGGAGCAACCTAGGCTATTCTTATTAAAGGGACAATGCTCTCGGACTGTGGGTCCCACCGAACCGGGACGCAGACGCACTTGCGGACGCAGAAAAGGGAACAGGACGCCGCGACTCGGGACGGTTCCAGGCAACCGAGGAGAAGTGGGGGGAAAACGTACAGGGTACTCCCCGAAGGGAACCCAGGCCCGAGACCCGCGCACGTCGCCGCCGTCGGAGGCGCGCCCAGGGGGCAGGGCCGCCCGTCCGGCCCGCCCAGGAGGCGGTCTGGTTCAGGCCACGCCCCCAGGCGCGCGACGCCGGCCGGCTCCTCCCGCGGCTCCTGTCGCAGCCGCGGTCCTCCTCCCCGCCCGGCCCGTCGTTCCGGAGTCCGCGGCGCAGCCGCCTCAGGTGCTGGGGCCAAGTGCGGTCGGCAGTGGCGTGGCCACTCGAGCGCTCCGTCCCCGCCTGGCCTTCCACTTCGGCAGTTCCGGCAGCCCCGTCCGCCGCCTCAGACCCAACAGCCCTCAGGCCCGGGTGCCTCCTCAGGTCGGGGCTGCCCTCTCAGGCCCAGACCACCCCGCCGACCTAGCCTGGCGCCCTGAGGCCCCAGATGTATCGGCCCCCTACCTCGGGGCCAGAGGGGCGCCTCAGGCCCCCAATTATGCCCTCAGGCTCGGCCGCCCCGGGAGGTCTGGTCACGCCCCAGTGCACCTGCCCGGGGTCCCCTGAGCCCTTTGAGGCCGGCGCCGCTTCCCGAACGCGGAGCTACGCCGCCACCACGTCAGGCGCTCCGCAGCCCCAGCCTGGCCCCTCGGGTCCCTATCTGCCGCCCAGGCGTGGGTTGGCTGCCCCAGGTCAGCCGTGGAGGGTCCTGCCTGGCTTCCTGAAGCGCTGCTCTGCCCCGTGGGTCTCAGCCCAACTACCTGAGGCCTGAACGCCCACAGCTCCTAGCTGCCCCCTGAGTTCTGCTGACCCCCTTCTGAGTCAGGACATCCCGCTTGGACGCCGCCTGCCCTTTCAGTCTGAAATACTCCTCTGTCCACTTTTGCCTCGCTGCTTTCTCAGCCCATCCCTAGTTTCCATTGGATAAATGGTAGTTCACCTCTTACCGCTTCCATTGGACTTTTTCTGTCCTTTACGCAACCTGCATGCACTCTCCTATCTGGCTTTTTGTTTTGTTTTGTTTTTAACTTTGTCATGAAGGCTGGAGCACAGTGTGGCAGGAGCATGGCTTACCACAGCCTCTACCTTCTGGGCTAGGCAGTCCTGCCTCCGCTTTTTTTTTAGTTGGAGTCTCACTGTTGCCCAGGCCGCAGTGCAGTGGCATGCTCATGGCCACCGCAGCCTCGATATGCTGGGCTCCGGCGATCCTTCTGCCTCAGCCTTCCAAGTAACCGGAACTACGGGCGCATGCTACCACACCCGGTTAATTTTTTATTTATTGTAGAGATGAAATCTTGCCCAATTGCCCGGGCTGGTCTTGAACCAGCGGGCTCAGGCAATTCACTCAACTTGGCCTCCCAAACTGCTGGGATTACAGGCTGAGTCACCGAGCCCGGACTGCCTCCACCTCTTGAGTAGCTGGGACTACCGGTGCACATCACCACATCCAGCTAATTTTTTAGTTTTTTGTAGGGATGAGGTCTCACTATGTTGCCCAGGCTGGTCTCGAACTCCTGGGCTGAAGAAATCCTCTCAATTCAGCTCCCCAAAGTGCTGGGATTATAGGCATGAGCCACTTATCTACTGTTTCTATCTACCTACCCCTCCTGGCTCTTGGGTCATCCTTGGCAGTCTCTAATTCTGGCTCTGTGTAACTGATTACTCTGCTCTTTTTATCCATAGACATTCCAAATTACCTCCTCCCCCATCACCAACTGACCACTCTGTCCACGCTTAATTTTCACTAACTACTCATACCTGATTCATTTTCCAACCCTCAAGTCTGCCACTTCTCTAACTACCCCTAAATGCCTCTGCCCCATCCAATTTCTCCACTTGTCATCCTTTTTTTACTTCATCATTCTATATCACCAATCAAGTCACTTAACTGTCATCCGTAAATTTTACTTACTCTGTACATGTAGCTTCAAAAAGTCTGCTTTCTCATGTACCTTTTACCATCCACTCTTTTTGAGCTTACTGTCTTCAACTTGTGTGTCCAATTAATAGTCCAGCACTAGAAATAACTTTTAAGCGCTTTTTCCTTTTTCAGGATCCACACATTCTCTTTCCAGTCTCTCTAGATTTGCTACTGGTCTCATCCCTACAGCCAATATGCCAATCATTCATGAGTGAATGATTCCTTCTCCATTATCCTCCCAGCACCAAAGAGGAGACTCAGTCTAGCTACCCAGTCCAGTTCAGTCATGCAGCTACAGGAAGATGGAGATAACTTCATCCCCTTTGCTAAGTGAGTCCTCCCCCTGGGTGGGGAGGATGGGGATGGGATGGAGGGAAGATGCATGCCTGGGTCCTTCCCTAAGAGGATTAGGAAATAAGGAACAGGAAGTTCAATGCCTGGTCTCAGGGGATTGATGATTCATTAATTTATTTGAGGACTGCAATGTTCCAGGCATTGTATTAGGCACTAGGGATTCAGCAATTAGCAGGATAGGGGTCCTGGCCTTGTAAGCTTACATTCTAGAGGGGAGGAGACAGAATGGGTAAACATAAATATGATTTCAACTAGCGATGAGTACCATTATAAAATAAACAGGAGTATAAAATAATGGAAAATTAAATGTTTGGGGGAACACAAGATTAGATATAGTGATTGTGAAAGAATATTCTGAGGAGGAGAATTTGAACTGAGATCTGAAAAATGAGAAGGAGTTAGTCTAGATAAGAACCAGGGGAAGAAGGAAGAGTAGGTTAAAAAGCCCCAAGAAGGAAACAGGCTTGGCATGTTCTAGGAACAGAAAGCAGGTCAGTATAAGTGAAACTTAGTGATCATTAGAAAAGTGGAGAGTAAAGTCAGAGTTAGGCAGAAGTCAGATCATGTAGGACCTTATAGGCCATCAGGATGAATGGTGGGCACACATTCTTAGAACCTCCCGAGGATAGGTGTGCCTGGGCTGGAATCCTCAAGGTTGGCTCAAGAATAAACCATCTTTGCTGGGCAACAGAGTGAGTCAAAAATAAATAAATAAAAGAAACCATCTTTTTTTTTTTTTTTT
>NW_007252916.1:434707-448418 GCF_000164805.1 Carlito syrichta | reverse complement strand
CACTCACCTCAGCCTCCCAAAGCATGGGATTACAGGCTGAGCCACCGAGCCCGGCTAGAAACCATCTTTTAAATAAAAAGCCCAGCATAGTGGCTCACTCCTGTAATTCCAGCACTTTGGGAGGCGGAGATGAGAGGATTGCCTGAGCCCAGGGGTTCGAAGCCAGCCTGGGCAACTTGGCAAGACCTCATCTCTACAATAAATAAAAAAACTAGCTGGGCATTGTGGCAAGTACCTGTAGTTCCAGCTACTTGGAAGCCTGAGGTGGAAGGATTGCCTGAGCCCAGCATGTCAAGGCTGCAGTGGCCATGAACATGCCACTGCATTCCAGCCTGGGCAACAGAGTGAGACTCCTACTCAAAAAAAAAAAAAAAAAAAAAGTGAGTTTGGATTTTCTTCTAAAGATAGTAGAATTCAGTAGAAGGTTATGAGCGGTTTTTTTTTCCTTCAACTTTTTAATTATGGAAAATATCAAAAAATACAGAAGTAGAGAAAATAGTATCATGAACCTGATGTACCATTTTCAGTCAGCTTCAATAATTATCATTATATAGATAAGCTTTTCATCTCTATACTCATCTAGCCTCGTACTTTCCAAATTATTTTGTAGTACATCTCAAACCTTATATCATCTCACATGTCATGTTTTAAAATATTATTCTGCATGTTTTATTCAGAATAGATTGTTGGGGAATGAGTATGGAAGCAGGGAGAGGAGGAAGAGATCTTTGCAATAGTCCAGGGAGGGGAAGATGACCTGGAATATGGTGGTAGGAGTGGAAATGATGAGTGGTCAAATCCAGGTATACAGTATTTTACATGTAAAACTGATAGGACTTGGTAATAGAATGAATGCGGCAGGTGAGGAAAAGTGAGACATACCACGTTTTTGACCCTAGCAACTGGGCATTTGGGGTGCATTTCAGCCAGAGACAGGAGGCTGGGAAAGAGATATTGAGTGGAGCCCAGAGAGGAACCAGGGATGGATATATAGATTTGGAAGTCAATAGCACATTGGCAGTATGGAACTGAGTGAGGTCACCTTACAAGAGATGGAAATGGAAATGATAAAGGGCCCTCAAGTCCAAGCTGGGTACAGTGGCTCACGCCTGTAATCCCAGCACTTTGGGAGGCGGAGATGAAAGGCTTGCCTGAGCCCAGGGGTTCAGACCCGCCTGGACAACTTAGCAAGACCTCGTCTCTATAACAAATTTTAAAAATTAGCTGGGTGTGGTGGTATACACCTGTGGTTCCAGCTATTTGGAAGGCTGAGGCAGAAGGATCAAGGCTGCGAAGACCATGAGCATGCGAATACACTCCAGCCTGGGTGACAGAGTGAGACTCTGACTCTTGAAAAAAAAAAAAAGGGCCTCCAAGCCTAAACCCTGGGACCACTTCTTAGAGATCAGGAGGGCGGTCATTTAATATGCAAGCTTTGGAAGTGATGAGCACTGTTTTTGTTTTTGATTTTTTATTTCTGAGTCAGAGTCTCACACTGTCGCCCAGGCTGGAGTGCAGTGACATGCTCATAGTCACCGTGGTCTCGACCTGCTGGGTTCAGGTGATCCTTCCACCTCAGCCTTCCAAGTAGCTGGAACTGCAGGTGCGCGCTACCATACCGGGCTAATTTTTGATTTATTGTAGAGATGAGGTCTCACCAAGTTGCCCAGGCTGGTCTCAAACCCCTGAGGTCAGGCATTCCTCTGATCTCGGCCTCCCAAAGTGCTGAGATTACAGGCTTGAGCCACCATGCCCGGCTGAGCACTGTTCTAAAATAGCTCTGCACACTCCTCCCTATTGACAAGGATCAAAGGTTCTCTCATGCATCTCTGCATTGACCTACAGGAACCCTGTCTGTCATATCACCTGAGTAGCCAAGGTCTTCCTCTTCAAACAACTCTACTTGCTAAATATTGCCTTCTGTAGCTGTGAAGCTTTAGATTCAGTAAGATCTGAGACTTGAACAATAGCCAATCTCTACCCTCATCCCAGCTTCAGTCTCCTTTCTTTTTTTTTCTTTTTTTTTTTTTGAGTTGGAGTCTCACTCTGTGGTCCAGACTGGAGTGCAGTGGCACACTCCCGGCCACTGCAGCCTCGACCTGCTGGGCTCCGGCGATCCTTCCGCCTCAGCCTTCCAAGTAGCTGGAACTACAGGCGCGCACTACCACACCCGGCTAATTTTTGATTTATTGTAGAGATGAGGTCTCGCCAAGTTGCCCAGGTGGGTCTCGAACCCACGGGCTCAGGCAATTCACTCACCTCAGCCTCCAAATCAGAGGCCTTGTCATCCTCTTCAGCTGAAATGGTTAAGAGAAGATATGGCTTGAGGGAACCTGGGCAGCTGTAAGGTCTTATGGAAAGATGGGTCCCTGAATTCTTGGAGTGAGTAGATACTGTAGGGGAAAAGCCAGCCCAATTCTACCTTGTTCTCCCCTCAGGCGTTCCAGAGTGGTCAGCCGATCTCCACCTCCCAGCTTGCCCTCCCAGAGCCTCAGACCAATACCCCACAATACCCAGCATTATGGAGATCTCTTCTGGAAGAACATTAGTCAAAGGCCCAGGTGAGCAGAGAAGGAGAAATAGAGAGAAACTGAAGGTGGGAAGGTGAGGCTGTACAATTTTTAACTACCATAAATCTTTAAATCAATAAGCCCTAGTCTGGTGATAACTTCCCATTGCTGATGGACATTGTAGCTCCTAATGCCAGAAAGAGATTGAGAGAGGTCATTAGAGAAGCACTATGGATGAAGTGTCTTCTCTGCACTTATAACCCTCTTTTTGTGTTTCACAGCCCCACCTGGATGGAGGAACAATACATTCCACCCGTGCTGGTATGATAAACTCTGCCCTTCAACACTTCTTTATTAAAAATTGCACCCGGGCAACCCTCTTTCAGGTTCTCTCCCACTGCAGGAGCTTTTCTGTCTTCTTAATAAACTCCTGCTTTCTCACAAAAATTCCACCAACTGCCATCCTGTCCCCAGCTCTCATTAACTCTTCCCTCTGCTGTTCCTCAACCAGTGCACTGACCAGCCCCTCCTTTCTGTGAATCAATCATCCATGTTTTCCAGATCACAGCTGGGCTTCCCAAGACTCCTGACTTCCTAGTTCAGTCCAAGCTTCCCTGAAAGATCTGGTTCTTTCCTCCAGCTCCTTTCTCCCATTCTTTGGCACAGAGAGCTGCTGGTTGCTCCCAGCTTGGCATATACCCTCCTGAGAGGCTCCCACCTCCTGAGATGCTTTGCAGAAGAAAGAGGAGGCCACATTTGAAGGGACTGCAGCAAGGACCTGGGGGCATCCCTGCCCGGGTAAGGGCTGTCACTTATCACCTGGAGGACCTAAGAAGGCGCCAGAGAACCATCAATGAGTAAGAAGGCTGAGAGCCATCTGGATTCTGGGAGTTACAGGGTTTGGGAGCAGGATGGCTTATGCTAAGGAAGGGAGTTGAGAGCTTTGAGAGGACTGGAGATTGCTTGGAAAGGAGCTGTGGACTTGGTGTGACTGAAAGAGAATTTTTATAATGTAGAAAGGAGGGAAGTGCAAGATGGAGGATGAGCTACATGAATTGTAAAGAGTAGAAACTGAATCACTGAAGACAGGAAAGCCCACAATAGAACTTGAGGACAGTGGGGAGCTAGGGGTCACCTCTGGATCCCTGGACTGAAAATGCTTCAGTCTGAGGGGAGCAGAAAATTGGGAGAGGAGAGTTGGAGGTCAAATAACAACACCCATGGGTACCAGCAGGAAGTATTTCAGAACAGAAAGGTGAAGAATGGAGAGACAAAAAACCTGGTCTCCAGGCACATTTCTCCTAAGCCTAAAGTCTCCACAGATTGAAGAAGGCCCAGTGGGGCAGCTCTGGGGCTGCATCTGAGCCTCTGGTGACTGAAGAAGAGGGCTGCGGATCCCCCAGAACCACTGAGTACCCTGATCTAGAAGAGGAGAGGGCAACCTATCCACAGGAAGAGGACCATTTTCTCTTTCCTGGCAGGGCCCAGGTATGGTTGGAGAGGAACTTGGTGGAGTGGCAGAGGGTGATGTGGGTCCCTGATCTTCTATGGAGAGACAGTGGAAGCTGAGAGCCTGGTTGGATAGCTGGATTTGAGAAGGAAAAAAAGTGAGATCCAAAGACTTGGGAGTACCCGGGCTTGTGGACTAGGAAATCTAGAGAAAGACCTACATTTCTATTATTTTTTTCAATTTCTCTTATCTTTACAGCTGCTTTGGTCTCCCTGGAGTCCCCTGGGCCAGGAGGAAGCTTGCTTCTCCAGGCGGCTGAGCTCTCTGGCTTCCTTCAGCACTGTCACAGCCAGGAGGAATCCTCTTTACAATCATCCCTGGGGGATGGAGTTGGAGACTGAGGAGTAAGGAGAAACCATTCCTTGTCAAAGATGCCTCAGCGACCCAGAACTAGTTGTCACTAGAAACTGCTGACATGAAGGCATTTCCCCTTCCTAAGCCACTCTAACTGCCTTTCCAATCCTCCGAACTAGACATTACAGCCCCCTTGGGCTCCCATCTCAACTCACCCCTCTCACAGGAACTTCCCAAGTCCTGTTTTCCTCTAGGCCCTGCTCCTGGCCTTGTGTTCTCTCTGTTCTGTTATTTTAAAAGCAAGCAAGTGGAACCTGGATTTGTCTTTCTTCCTGGGAAGCAGCGTCGAAGAGTCTAATGGGGAAGGAGAGCTTCTTTCACGTTCTAGAGAACCCAGCTACAGGAAGTCGCGCTGGGTTCACAACTTCAAGAAGTCTTGCCTGAAGCGAGAAAAGTTCTGCCCCCTAGACCGCCTTCCTCACCCAGCCCCTCAGATTCCAGCGTTGGACTGCTGCCCCAACAAACACCCCTCCCCCGCCCATTCTCTCGGCCCGGGAGTCACATCAATCGGCCGAGCTTCCGCCTCCGGGACCCTGGAATCCTGCCTCTCAGTGCTATTGCCCCTTTGACGACTTTCCTGTCCCTCCGCCTGGCTCAGGGCCGTGGAAACGGAGTCCCTCCGCCCAGCGCCCCACCCAGAACCCCACGTGTGCTGACCCCAGGTTCCCCTCCCGACCCCCATCCCCTTAATTGGGAGGCCCCGCCCCGTGCGCAGTGACGTCGGACGCCGCTGTCAGCCGGCGCTGGGGGGGGTCGGTGTGGGGTAGAATGGCCGCTGCAGCCGTCACCTGCGGGACCCCGGGAGGTAAGAGCCAGGGCCTCTCGCCCGCCTCTCCGCCCCCGCGCCAGGGGGCGCAGCTCCTCCAGGTTCCGACGTGGAGCGCTGCGCCCGGGACCACCGTTCCTCCTCCGGGTTCGCTCCCACCTCCCGCTTCCGTCCTCCTCCCCCGCGCCAGGGGGCGCCGCTCCGCGCAGGGCCCCACAGCGAACCAGTGCGTGCCAGGGGACTGTCCCGGGGACCGCAGCACCCGGCACCCGCGCTGTCTCTCGCCCGCCGCGCGTCTGCGGACTCTGCTCCGAGGCTTCTCCAGAACATCCCTCAGTGCGGGAGGGACCCTCCCACCTCGGAAGTTCTCCGGGGACCACCACGCAGCCGAGGGGGGCCGCCGCGAGCGCCCGGCGTCAGAGTCCGGCGCCGTCCCCGGGCCTGCAGCCCAGGTCCCGCTCCCGCTCCGCACCCTGGCAGACTGCCTAGCCGGGACTGCGCACCTGCGCCCTGGGGCGGAGTCCTTACCCTAGCCCCAGCTTCCTTGCTCACAGTTGAGCCTGTACCGGATTCCTCCCCCTCTCCATCCCGGACACCTGGCGGAGCCCACGCTGAGAGCCTCCTCCAGCTCCCATCTGTTCCCCCAGGAGGGCGGAGGCTTAGGCTGGAGCCCGAGCGGTAGATGGGGTAGGGTAGGCCTGGAGGCCAGGGGAGGCAGAGGCGTTTGGGGAGAGGGGTGTGGGAGGTGGAGAGGGCCGTCAGTCTCAAGAGCGGAGGGCGGGTTGTCCTGAGGGTGGGAAGCTGGGTCCTGGGTGTCTAGCCCAGATTCTGTCATGTCTTAGCCAACTTGGAGGAGAGAGAGTAGGTTAGGATCAGTTATCACATCTGCCCTTCCCCTTGGAAAAATCAAATAGAGAAGGAACTCAGGGTGTGTCTTCTAAGGCCTACCTCTCCACCCGGACATGGAATCTCCTGCCCTTCCCCCAGCATCCAGGCTCTCTTGCCAAACCATCCTGCAAGGACCGGATGCCCTGAGTCCCAGTCTTTTCGAGAGACCAGGCTTTAGGGCCTCTGAGGCCCCAGTTCTGCCAGCCTTCTCCCTTCCCCCACCCCAACGCATTTCTTCCAGGTCACTGTTCTGTCTCCCTACTCATATTGGTTTCCAGCACTGTGTCTGGGTTTTTCTTCACTTTCATTTTCTGGTTCTACTGTCACATCATAGTACAGCCCCTTCCTCTCTTTCCTCATCCTTCGGAGATATCATGACCCAGTTATGTACCCCCTCCCCCACCTCATACTCCTCATCCCGGATTAATGTGGGGGCTTCTGCCATGACCTTGTTCTCTCGCTTCCTAGCACAGACTCCCCCTCCCCCCGGCCTCTCAGGCCGGGGGTGACCTTGCCCCCTGGAGCCCTCACCATGAATACCAAGGACAACACTGAGGTTGCTGGTGAGTTCATTAACTAGGTTTCCAATTTGGGCACAGCCCTTTGTTCTCCCTGTGATGGCTCTCTCAGATTAGCCCTGCTCTCCTTGTCAGGTTTTGGTCTTCCCCAATATTCTGGGTTGTCTTCAGCCCCTTCCCCCTGAGATATTTGTCACAGAGATGCTGGGATAGCACCCTAAGCCCTCCCTTCTATTCCTTCTAGAGAACAGCCACCACCTGAAGATCTTTCTCCCTAAGAAGCTGCTGGAGTGTCTTCCTCGCTGCCCGCTGCTGCCTCCTGAGAGGCTACGGTGGAATACAAATGAGGTTTTCTTAGGGCTTAGCAAGGCCTAGTGGGCTGGGGGAGGGTCATTGCGGGTCTTTCTGTGTCCATCAACACACCTAAGTGCAGAGTACTGTTCTAGGCTCTTTGGGGGTCATAGGAGAAGTATAAAGATATAGATCTTGTAGAGATCCTTGTAGGAGAAGTATAAAGATATAGATCTTGTAGAGATCCTCCTTGGCTTATCCACCTGGGTTAAAACAACAGTTACTGCCTATAAAGTATTCCATAGACACTGGGCACTTTGCTAAGCACTTTGCTAAGCCTACCTTATTTCATCCTCTAAGGTTGCTATAGAGCATGGCTTCTTCTTAATTCCATGTTATTGATGACAAAACTGACCACTTATGTAGCTTATCTAACTCCCTTCAGATCCCTTGACGATGGTGTTTTTAACCACCACTAACACTGTCTCCTTCTGGAGAGCACAGTTCTTGTGTTACACATCTTCTGTATTCTGTACACTTAGTGCTACATACATAGTTGCTGGTTGATAATTATTTGATGTTAGACGAGGACTATCAGTAAAAGGGTATGTGTGTGTGCATGAGATTATTGAAAGTGCCATAGAGTTTTGGGGAGGGGCCAAGGTAGTCAGCAGGACTTCATGGAGCACCTGAAAAGAGATTTGGTCCATATAATGACTAGGATTTCCAGACATGGAGAGGTGTACACAGCCAGGCATGTGGGACACTACCATGTAGGAGGTGACTGCTCAGGGGCATGTTCAGGAAAGAATCAGTGGACCTGTCTGGCAGGAATGGTAGATGTGATGTGGATAACTTCTGGCAACAGTGATTTGATCCTTTGTTGGAGAGAACCTTGGAGTCAGGCTAGAGAATTGAAAATTCCTGGCAGTGTCAAATCATTGACATTTTGTAGTCAGGAAGGGGCACAGAAATGGGATTTGGGAAGAGTATAATAATACAGAGTATGAAGAATGGATGATGAAGAATGTGGATCTGGCCCCAGGTGGGAGGGAGGGTGGGAGAGAGAAAGTTAGATTTTCATCTGAGATGGAACCTGAGGTTCTTAGGAGGGCAGTGGGCCTTGATGGGTTCAGATACCTGGAAGCATCCTCCACTAGTTGCCACAACTCAAAGTTAGATACTGAGGGGATGACCAAGAGGCAAGGCTGAGACTCTATGAAGGGGACACCCACCTGAGTGCCTCCTCTCCTACAGGAGATTGCATCCTACTTGATCACCTTTGAGAAGCATGATGAGTGGCTGTCCTGTGCCCCAAAGACGAGGTGAGAGAGTTCAAGAAGATAGGGAGTGGCAGAGGTCCTGGGTCCTGTTCACAGAACTCAAGGTCATTCCTTCTCCTCCCAGGCCTCAGAATGGCTCCATCATCCTCTATAACCGCAAGAAGGTGAAATATCGGAAAGATGGTTACCTCTGGAAAAAGCGGAAGGATGGGAAGACCACCCGAGAGGACCACATGAAGCTGAAGGTCCAGGGCATGGAGGTAAGAGAGTCAGGCATTTCAGCTCATCTACTCTCGCCTGCCCTCCTCCCCCCTTAGATGGGCTCTAGTCCTGCCAGGGCTTGGTGACATTGTCTACCTCAACCCCCTCCCAGTCCATCTTCCCTTCTCACTCACTTTGGGTCAGGTGACTGATTGCTTAGGCCATTTTGGCTTCCCACTTTCCTCCATGACCCAACTCTGCAGGCTTGAGGTCATGCCTCCCCTCCAGGAAGGACACTGATGCCCAGTCCCCTTACTGCTCTTGTGTTTCCCTCAGAGATCCAAGCAATGATGCTCTAGGCACAGGTTTCTCTTTCCCATATCATTGCTCCTCATCTCAAATGCATTCTTGCTTTGCCTTTTGATTTCTAGATAGTCCTATATCTCAAATCTGGTCCTCATTGTAAGGCCCCAGCCCCACTGTCCCTTCTCTCTAATCTTCATCTATGAATCAGGGCTGCTGAGATTTGAAAGGGGTGGGGGAAGAGGTGGGGGTGGAGGGAGAGTTGAAGAGGAACTGGTGGAAAGATTGGGATTCCTGCAAAGGGACTGAACAGAGGAAGAGTTGGGGAGCAGACTAGCCCTCCCCCCACCCCAGCCTGTCTCCTGGCAGTGTCTCTATGGCTGCTACGTTCACTCTTCCATCGTCCCCACATTCCATCGGCGCTGCTACTGGCTGCTCCAGGTAAGGACTTCCTGGCTCTTTTAGGGACATGGGTCTGGAAGGATGGAATGGAAGGATGACTAGGTTCTAAGTGAGGAAAGGACCTGGGAAGAAAAAAGGGAGCTGGGGATGGAGAGAGCCAGAAATTAGGGGTATGGTTGGGGGGAATGCCCAGGAAGAAGTGAGGACTAGGAAGCTGAGTCCCTGGACCTCAGGATCCCATGGCTCTCTGTGTGTACCCTTGTGCTCTCAGAACCCTGACATCGTCCTTGTGCACTACCTGAACGTTCCAGCCCTGGAGGATTGTGGAAAGGGCTGCAGCCCCATCTTTTGTTCCATCAGCAGCGACCGTCGAGAGTGGCTGAAGTGGTCCCGGGAGGAGCTGTTGGGACAGCTGAAGCCCATGTGTAAGGCAGCAGGGCAAGAATAGAACTCCAAGGGGAGAGTGGAAATTGGGGCCTCCCAAAGCAGCTGGGGTTCTGTACTCGAAGCCTGTGGGGTGATCATTTCTCTCCAAGCTGGGAGGGTGATAGGTTTCCTGGTGCATTCTTAGGTGTTGGAATATGGAGAAAGGACTAAAGCTACATGTCTGAGCAGTCTTGAGGCTGCTGGCCTCTATTCACCCAGCCAGAAGATTTGGAGAGTGTCAGGTGCTTGGAGGAGCCATCAAGGTACTCTGGGGCTTGTTTTGTGAGGGTTCCACAATGCTTCCCCTCAATTCCTCTAGTTCATGGCATCAAGTGGACCTGTGGGAATGGGACAGAGGAGTTTTCTGTAGAACAGCTGGTGCAGCAGATTTTGGACACCCACCCAACCAAGCCTGCACCCCGAACCCACGCCTGTCTCTGCAGTGGGGGCCTTGGTGAGTGACCTCCTGACTCTGAAACTCCCTTCCCACTTAGCCATACTGTTCTTTTTCTTTTTTTTTTTTTGAGTTGGAGTCTCACTCTGTCGCCCAGGCTAGAGTGCAGTGGCATGCTCACGGTCACCCCAGCGTCAACCTGCTGGGCTCAGGCAATTCTTCCACCTCGGCCTTCCAAGTAGTTGAAACTACAGGCACACACTACCACACTTGGCTGATTTTTAAAAATTTATTATAAAAACGAGGTCTCGCCAAGTGTCCGGGCTGGTCTTGAACACGCAGGCTCAGGCAGTTTACTAGCCTCAGCCTCCCAAAGTGCTGGGATTATAGACTGAGCCACTGAACCCAGCCCTGTTCTTTTTCTTTCCTTTTTTTTTTTTGAGTTGGAGTCTCACTCTGTCACCCAGGCTGGATGCAGTGGCACGCTCATGGCCACCACAGCCTCAACCTGCTGGACTCAGGTGATCCTTCCGCCTCAGCCTCCCAAGTAGCTGGAACTACAGGCGCATGCTACCACACCCAGCTAATTTTTTAATTTATTGTAGAGACAAGTTTTCTCCAAGTTGGCCAGGCTGGTCTTGAATCCCTGGGCTCAGGCAATCCTCTTGCCCCCGCCTCACAAAGTGGTGGGATTATAGGCATGAGCCACCATGCCTGGCCTGTCATACTGTTCTTACTCAAGCTATGGAGATATCTGTCTTGATGGGATTTGCATGCTGATTTGCAAGTCTTTTGCATGTCCCAGAAAGATGGGCCAGAGGAACAGAGGCCTTCCCATCTGGGTGCACCCTGGTCCCAGCTCCTTTTATTCAGTGGTCCTGGCAACCCATGCCCTTTCTGTCTTCTACCTTTAGAAATTCCCATCTCCTTAGCACTACCAATTACACCCAACCCTAGCTTTATTCCTAGGCACCCCCTTGGTTTTTTCCTTTTGTCCTTCTTCTATGCTTTTGCCTACTGTTTTCAGCTACTCTCCCAAGCCCTCAGTTCTCCCTGGCAGTGTTCCTGTTTATTTGGAGGGGAAAGGTGTGGGGGAGGGGTAGTGGAGGTAGGGGTGGAGAACAGACATTTCTGATGCCTTCCAGTGGCCACAATCAGTATTACACCTGTGTTCTATATGGAAGTTGCAGGAATACTTTATAAGGGCTTCTAGAAAGAGAAGGCTGCAGAAGGATGTGTCTTATTCTCTCCTCTCCACTCCAGGTTCTGGGAGCCTTACCCACAAATGCAGCAGCACGAAACACCGTATCATCTCTCCCAAAGTGGAGCCCCGAGCTTTAACCCTGACCTCTATCCCCCACCCTCATCCTCCTGAGCCTCCTCCACTGATAGCCCCACTTCCCTCAGAGCTCCCCAAGGCACATACCTCCCCTTCTTCTTCTTCCTCTTCCTCCTCATCAGGTTTTGCTGAACCCCTAGAAATCAGACCTAGCCCTCCCACTTCTCGAGGGGGTTCATCAAGAGGAGGTACTGCTATCCTCCTCCTGACGGGACTGGAACAGCGTGCTGGGGGCTTGACACCCACCAGACACTTGACGCCCCCGGCTGATCCTAGGCCTTCCATGAGCTTGGCTGTGGTTGTAGGCTCTGAGCCGTCTGCCCAGCCAGCTCCTCCTAGTCCTGCCTTTGACCCTGATCGTTTTCTCAACAGCCCCCAGAGGGGCCAGACATATGGAGGAGGGCAGGGAGTAAGCCCAGATTTCCCTGAGGCAGAGGCTGCCCATACCCCCTGTTCTGCCCTAGAGCCTGCTGCTGCCCTGGAGCCCCAAGTCGCTCGGGGTCCCCCTCCACAGTCAGGAGCAGGTGGGAGAAGAGGAAACTGCTTCTTCATCCAAGATGATAACAGTGGGGAGGGGCTCAAGGGCCAGGGGGTTGCCCCACCTGTATCTTCACCCCCTCCCTCACCTCCACCTTCACCTCCCCCCTTGGAGCCATCAGGCAGGGTAGGAAGAGGGGAGGCCTTATTTGGAGGACCTGGTGGGGCCAGCGAACTAGAGCCCTTCAGTCTTTCATCATTCCCAGACCTTATGGGAGAACTCATCAGTGATGAAGCTCCAAGCATCCCTGCCCCAACCTCCCAGCTCTCTCCTGCTCTTAGCACCATCACAGACTTCTCCCCAGAGTGGTCCTACCCAGAGGTGAGTCTCAAGATTATCTCCTCCCTTCTCCATCCCATCTGTTTTCTGATTCCCCAAAACAAATTGTATTAACTCTGACCTCATGGTCTATAACCTAGTTTCCCTCAGTTCTCATGGTTTCTTAGTTCCCTTCCCAACCCCTATTTTTACATAGTCCTCACTGACTTAACTCTTTCTCCCTTCTCCCTTCCATGTGTTAGTGTGGTTGTGGAAGTATTATGGGGACCACATTCCCTTGGGGAGGGAAGCTGGGCTAGGGCTGTTCAGCCTGGAGAAGAACAATTACAGTGGGGATATGATTGCAGACTTTGATTTGCTGAAAGACGTTTAAGCAGTGGAGAAGTTTTGTTTTATGCTGCCTCTGAGAGGAAAAGGAGGAACTACAGTGGGGGTGAATTAGCCTAAGGACAGAACTTCCTCCTGATGACAGCTATGTGGTAGCCTTGGGGGAGGCCCCTGAATTCCTCGTTTCTGGCAGATTCAGGTAGAGATCAGGTAACCACTTGGCAGGAATGTTGGGGGAGGGATAGCCTAGACCTACCCCACTGGGTCCTGTCCACCACCTCTGTACTCCCAGACTCTAGCACAGGACCTGCCATATAGTAGATGCTTTTTAAAGATCTGCATAAATGAATTAATGAATGAATAAGTGAATATCTAACTCCAGTCATGTGCTTTCTGACTTCTGTCTGCAGGGTGGGGTCAAGGTGCTCATCACAGGTCCTTGGACAGAGGCCGCTGAGCATTATTCCTGTGTCTTTGATCACATCGCAGTGCCAGCCTCACTTGTCCAGCCTGGTGTCTTACGCTGCTACTGTCCCGGTATGGGGATTGGGAACTGTAGGGGAAGCGACTGACATATGGGCAATTAGGACAGATCTAGGACCTCTAGGCTTCCAAGAAACACTGGTAACAAGTGACTTGTTCTGAGAGTACAAGGACTTCATCCAGTCCTGAGGTTAAGTGCCAAGCTCCCCCAGTAGGCAGGAGAGCCTGGGCTTGGGTGTTGGAAAGCCTAGGTTCTGGTCTAAGGAATCTACTCATTAGCTAACCAGTGTGTTAATCAGATGAGTCTGATCCTTCCTGAGGTCCTTGGCCTCCTCTTCAATAAGATCAGGTATTGACCAAAAGAATCTCTGATGTCCATTCAGGCTCTCTGGCTTAGTGGACCCAGAGTCTCCAATCACAATCCAGGGAGAATGAGAAAGGAGAGCTATTGGTCTCCTCTGAACAGTCTTGGAACTAAAGGACATTGGCTTGTAGACCTGGCACTGTCAATACAATAACCACTAGCCACATGTGCCTGTTTAATTAAAATTAAGTAATATTTAAACTTCAGTACCCCCCAGTCACACTGGCTGCAGTTCAAGTGCTCTAAGCCGCACGTGGCTGGTGTTACACTATTGGATAGGGCAGATATAGAACATTTCTGTTATTGCACAGTTTTATTGTACAGCACTGGCTAGACTCTATTTCCCAGGCTCATCTCTGCCCTTTTGCCACAAACTTTGGCTTTACCTTGCACTCAACAGTCAGCCTTACTGTGGGACCCTAAGAATCACCAAAATGACAGGTTGACAACTTTGCTGTCTATGAGTGGGTTTTCCCCAGTCTTTTTTTTTTTTTTTACTTTTTTTTTTTGAGTTGGAGTCTCACTCTGTCGCCCA
>NW_007252916.1:420869-434687 GCF_000164805.1 Carlito syrichta | reverse complement strand
TGATCATTCCGCCTCAGCCTTCCAAAGTAGCTGGAACTACAGGCGCGTGCTCCCATGCCTGGCTAATTTTTTTAATTTTTAGTTTAGAGATAAGGTCTTGCCAAGTTGCCCAGGCGGGTCTTGAACCCGCGGGCTCAGGCAATCCACTCACCTTGGCCTCCCAAAGCTCAGGATTACAGGTTGAGCCACCGAGCCTGGTGGGTTTTCCCCAATCTTTATGCCTCCATTCAACTACATGTAGAAGGAAAAGGGATAAAATCAGAGAAGTTGGGGATTGGGAGGAAAAGTCTCAGCCTCTGGTCTTAGAATCAGGGTCTGGTGGTTCCATCCTGAGGGCCACAGAACACTGATATCATAGGACATTCTCACTGGACACTGTTTGTGAGCAGCTAGCTCCTCTTTCTCCCATTTTAATAACAGGGTCATGACCTGTAGACTCTGATCTGGAGATCAAGGGGTTTATCTGCTGTCAAATTGTTCATAAGTGTCAACATCCTTAACTACAGGGTCTAGCCATATTGGGTATTAAGTTCTTAAATGATCGAACTCCTTTCCCTGTTACTGCCAAGGCCACTGAAACCACAGGCCTCCTGGCCCACAGTAGGGGAGTGGGGGATATAGATATGGAGTGAGTCTGTGGCTCTGACACAGGTGGCCAGAGAAGGAACCAGGGGAAGAGAGCCCTTCTCGCTGATTGCGTCCTCCCCAGCCCATGAGGTAGGGCTGGTGTCTTTACAGGTGGCAGGGCGGGAGGGACCCCTTTCTGCTTCTGTGCTCTTTGAGTATCGAGCCCGCCGATTTCTGTCTCTGCCTAGTACTCAGCTTGACTGGTTGTCACTAGACGGTGAGTACCTAACCCCTTGACACCAAGTGTGGGGCCCACAACCTTTGAATGTGACATGCTCCTAGGACCCTCAGGATTCAGGTGGCCACCACTCAGTCCCCACCAGACCACCTTTTTTTCAATCTTGTTTCACTGGTCATTTATGAGTGTGGCAACAAACTTTCCTCACCTCCTCTTTCCCATGAATCTTGGCAGTATCCTTATCCTAGTTCTTGCCTTGTCCTCTCCATCTTAAAGAATGGGATCTAGAAAAGGAAGGCCAAGAAGCTAAGGTAGGACTCTAGGGTCTAAAGCAATATACAGGTACTATGCACGAGTATATATATATTTATTTTTCTATTTTTTATTTTTATTTTTTGAGTTGGAGTCTCACTCAGTCGCCCAGACTGGAGTGCAATCCATCCGGCGATCCATCCGCCTCAGCCTTCCAAGTAGCTGGAACTACAGGCGCGCGCTACCACACCCGGCTGATTTTTTCTGATTTATTGTAGAGATGAGGTCTCGCCAAGTTGCCCAGGCGGGTCTCGAACTCGCGGGCTCAGGCAATCCACTCACCTCAGCCTCCCAAAGGCGCGGGATTACAGGCTGAGCCACCGAGCCTGGCTATATTTATATGTGTATTTAAATTTCTATTGGTTTTCCCCTGTGATTATAAAAATATGTGTTCATTACAGAAATTTTTTTTTTTTAAGTTGGAGTCTCTATTGCCTAGGCTAGAGGACAGGGGCATGCTCATGGCCACCGCAGCCTTGACCTGCTGGGCTCAAGTGATCCTTCTGCCTTAGCCTTCCAAGTAGCTGGAAAATACAGGCATGCACCATCACGCCTGGCTAATTTTTTGATTTATTGTAGAGATGAGTCTCGCCAAGTTGCACAGGCTGGTCTCGAAACCATGAGCTCAGGCAATCCTCTTACCTCTGCCTCCCTAAGTGTTGGGATTATAGACATGAGCCACCACTCCCAGCCTAGAAAATTTTTAAATTACAGAAAAGCACAAAGTAGAAAATGAAAATTTCCCATAATTCAGTGATATCCACTGCTAATATCATGGTGTACTTTCTTATACAAACACACACAGATGCACACACATATACATATACGTCCAGTTGTATTTATGTATTTAAATCTGGAATTGTTTTTGTTCCTTTTACTGGTTATCTCTCTTGTGGCTTTGAGAACTGTTTCTATCTGTACCTGCAACTTTCTTGATTTGTGCTTTTCTTTGTCTCTTCCTCTTGATGTCTCTGTTGTTACCTCTTGCTTCTTTCAGTTCTGCTGTGGTTCCTGTTATGTCTCTGTCTCCCTTTATCCCTATTTCTTTCTCTCAGGGACTCTGGTCCCTAGTTCCACCTCACTTTTGGAGCTGGCCGAGTCACAAAGCCCAAGCATGCGTGTCAAGTTGCTTGTCTCTGACACCATACCTCTCAGTCCTGTTCTTTGTCCTGCTCTGTGACTATTCATGATCTTTTTTTTTTTTTGAGTTGGAGTCTCACTCTGTCACCCAGACTGGAGTGCAGTGACCGCTCCCAGCCACCGCAGCCTCGACCTGCTGGGCTCCGGCGATCCTTCCGCCTCAGCCTTCCAAGTAGCTGGAACTACAGGCACGCACTACCACACCCAGCTAATTTTTTTATTTTATTGTAGAGATGAGGTCTCTACAAGTTACCCAGGCAGGTCACAAACCCACGGGCTCAGGCAGTCCACTCACCTCAGCCTCCCAAAGTGCGGGATTATAGGCTGAGCCACCGAGCCTGGCTTATTTTTTCTGTCCGTGTATAATCTTTGTTTTACCATCTCTTCTGTGGGTATTTTCCATCCTTCTTCCTATTTATTCTTGAACCAACTTGCCCCTCTTATCTTCCTTTCTTATTGCTTGTTTGGTACTTTCCCCTTACCCTCCTTTGTCCTTTTTCTCCTTTCCTTCACCATTTATTTATTTATTTATCATTTCCACTCTCTCTCCTCCCTTTTTTTTTTTTTAACCTGGGCTGCTGTTCATCATTCTCTACCCCTCTCCCTCATTGTCACCTCTGTACCTTCATCTCTTTCCATCCTAGCATCTCAGAATATCTCCAGCCTTCACCCTGTTTCTCTGTGCCTGTCTTCCCATGGCTCTGATCCCTTCCTGCCTCCCCTCCTTGTCTTTGTTTGATCTCAAGAAGGGACAGATATAGCTTGTGGGGTTTGTGTGTTTGTGTGTATGCATGCAGGTGTGCCTGTGTGTATTTGTGTATGGGGTTGGGGGGAGGAGGAGGAATGGACATGGCTATCCATCTCTGTCACCTTCCCTCCCCCGCCATACTCTTTGTGGACAGCTGCAGGGGACCAGGAAGAGGGGGTGGTGCTTTTCAAATCAAAGTCCTTGAGCTCTTTGGGGCAGTAGTTATTAGAGAGGAGGGACTGTGGGATCCATCAGCTTCAGCATGGGAGACAAAGGTAGTGTCTGGGGCAACAACTGACGGAAAATTTCACCTAGGAAAAGGCTGGGAGGGAGAGTGTGGACATGTGGAATTTGGGGCAGCTGGGTGCTAGATGACCATTTGGGAATTCCTACCATCTCTGTATCTTAAAAGAAACAGTCTTGGTTCTGGATCTTGGTTCTAGGTCTATTGGGTAGCAGTAAGAGCTCTAGCTTAAGGACTGAGTCTTGGTGTGCTTTATTTAGTAGGTGAGTGGGTCAAAGGTCATTATTTTAGGGAAGAGAAAATAATATCATTCTGTATCTTCACCCCCAGATCATGGGAGAGGTCCAGTTTTGGTGTTTTGGTGTTCATCACCTAGACCCTGCCCACTCAGCCTCCCATACCTATTCTCCCTCAGACAACCAGTTCCGGATGTCCATACTGGAGCGACTGGAGCAGATGGAGAAGCGGATGGCAGAGATCGCAGCAGCTGGGCAGGCACCTTGCCAGGGTCCTGATGTTCCTCCAATTCAAGTAATTCCATGAGGAGGGAGGTGGTCTACAGTGGGGAGCAGAGAGAGGGCCTGCCTAAAGAAAATGGCTCTAGCATATGACTCTCCTCACTCTCCTGTCCCCAGTCTCCTCAGCCAGTCTTCCTTCTCCCTGACGTCACCCTGCTCCCACCCCCACCTCGTGGCAAGAATGGCTATTCTGGGCATCCTCTTGGCATGACAGGCTTCAGACTATTTCTGGCCTGAAGAAGGGTGGAGGTGAAGGAGCGGGTGGGGGAGGGGTCAGAGTTGAGACTTAGAGTTCTGTAGGTCTCTGAAAACAGAGGGCTGGGGAAAGACTCAGAGAAGACTGGCTTCTGAAGGGTAGAATACATGTGTGGATATGGCACTAATCTGAACTGATGTGAAGGCACAGTGTGGGCAGAGGTGTGTGAGGTCTGGCTGCTAGATGAGCTGGAGGAAGTGGCTGTGGGAGTAGAGGATACTAAAATCATACGGGAACTTGAACTGAGAACTGATGGGCCACCAAAGTTCTGGGTGGTGGAAACCTAGAATGGAAAACATGGGGAGGGGGTAGAATTGGAAGGTGGGAGGACAAATGTGGGGTGGCTGAGGCTATCCCAAGCCAGGGGACCAGGTGCTGTGGTCTCTACATAAGGGTGTGTGTACCACAGGATGAAGGCCAGGGACCCGGGTTCGAGGCACGGGTGGTGGTCTTGGTAGAGAGCATGATCCCACGCTCCACCTGGAGGGGTCCTGAACGTCTGACCCATGGAAGCCCCTTCCGGGGCATGAGCCTTCTGCACCTGGCTGCTGCCCAGGGCTACGCCCGCCTCATCGAGACTCTGAGCCAGTGGCGGTGAGCAGGGGTAGCTGAAAGGGGACTGGGCAGCCTCTGGGGCAGAAGTGCCAGGGGATTGGGGAGGAACTGGATGACCTGGGGCCCTGTAAGAGGGAGCTGGGGTCACTGTGGAAAGGGGGAGGGGCTCAGGGAGGACTTACATTTTTGGGGAACTTTAATATCTCCTGACGTGACACTTTGACTTCCTGACTTGATTAATGTCTTTGATTGCCCCATCCCTCTGTCTCTTTACTTTTAATGTTCCAGTTTTGCTTACCTTTTCCCTGACTGGGTTCTCTTGTACCTCTTTCAAACCCTCCAGGAGTGTGGAGACTGGAAGCTTGGACTTAGAGCAAGAGGTTGACCCACTCAATGTGGATCATTTCTCTTGTACCCCTCTGGTGAGGATGCCAGATTCCTGAGTGCATGTGGGCTAATGGGCAACTTCAAAGAGAAGATCCTTTCAGGGAATCAGGGAGTAGGGTGGGCTAGGGTTAGAAGACCTGGCCGCCTCAGAGAAACATCAAGTCTCACCTCCACTCCCATCTTCTCTCATCCTGCCCCCTCTATTTAGATGTGGGCTTGTGCCCTGGGACACCTGGAAGCTGCTGTGCTCCTTTTCCGTTGGAACCGACAGGCGCTGAGCATTCCTGACTCTCTGGGCCGTCTACCCCTGTCTGTGGCTCATTCCCGGGGTCATGTGCGCCTTGCTCGCTGCCTTGAGGAACTGCAGCGACAGGAGGCTTCACTTGAACCCCAACTTGCCCTATCACCACCCTCCTCCAGCCCAGACACCGGTGAGGGCTGCCCCCAATCTTTTTGAGAGAGGGAGGTGGACAGTTGGATAGGCCAGGACAAAGCCAAAGGATGGGATACAGAGTGAGGGAGGCGGCAAGTCGAGGAGGAGGCAGGGTGGTAAGATAACAGGAGCAAGAACAGACAGACTGAGCACAAGGATGGGGAGGCAGGAGGGTTGACTGATGGCTCCTGCTGCCCTCACCCTCTTCCCTCACTAACAGGTCTGAGCAGTGTCTCTTCACCTTCGGAGCTGTCGGATGGCACTTTCTCTGTCACATCAGCCTATTCTAGTGCCCCAGATGGCAGTCCTCCCCCTGCTCCTCTTCCAGCCTCTGAAATTACCATGGAGGAGATGGTCCCAGGCCAACTCTCCTCTGGTGTCCCGGAGACCCCCCTACTCCTCATGGACTATGAAGCCACTGCCCTCAAAGGGCCCTTACCCTCTTCTCCTGCCCTCCCACCAGCCCCAGATGATGTGGCTGCCCCAGAGGATGCTGACAATCCACGGACTGTGGATGTGATCCCGGTACCATTTATGTTGGTGGAACTATGAGGGCTAGAAGTAGAGTGGTATGCACAGGTGGGGTGAGGCAGACTTCCATGAAGCAGAATCAGGGTCTAGCTGCAGGTTGGTGAGAGGGGGCCATTTACCTTTATTTTGGGACAGGCATGGTAACCCTTTGTTAGCTCCTTTCAGATCTTGTGACTCAGAAGTCATGAGACAGCAGAGGTTAAAAACTTGGGGGTTATATCTCCAGTTAAAGCTGGGTTGTAGCCAGGCTCGGGGGTTCAGCCTGTAATCCCGCACCTTGGGAGGCTGAGGTGAGTGAACTGCCTGAGCCCGCGGGTTCGAGACCCGCCTGGGCAACTTGGTGAGACATCATCTCTACAACAAATCAAAAAATTAGCCGGGTGTGGTAGCGCACACCTGTAGTTCCAGCTACTTGGAAGGCTGAGGCGGAAGGATCGCCGGAGCCCAGCAGGTCGAGGCTGCAGTGGCCGGGAGCGGCCACTGCACTTTAATCTGGGCGACAGAGTGAGACTCCAACTCAAAAAAAAAAAAAAGCTGGGTCGTAGGGTAACCTGTTGATCCATGAAGAGTCAAGGTCCTTGGGGAACCAAGTGATGAAGGACAGCTGGGAGGTGTGCGAAGAGGTGAGGTTAGCAAGATAGACGTATTTAGCAATGCTCTGGGGTGGGAAGGAGGCTTGCACATGGCAAAAGCTAAGTCTTAGGGAATGAATGAATGAAAGTCAATCTTCAAATGTAGCCTTGTACTTCTCTGCTAAAATCTGGGGACATATCTGTTTTAGAGAGGCTAACGGAGTAATTGGATACCACTATAAGTACAAAAAACTCCACAAGGTAGCCTGTGTTGATTGTGGCCAGCAGGAAATGCTGCAGGCTTCAGGCTTGGAGCAGAGGCTAGGCTGGAATCATTCAGCTGGTGGTTGTGTAATTGACAAGCATTGGGCTGGTTCTTGAAGAGCTGAAGAGTGGTGGGATGCTGGGCAAGGCCAAGCCTGTGCAGAGGATGTGCCAGTTGGCTGGCATGGGGCAGATCCAGGCAGGACAGGGGGTGGTCACGCTGGAAGAGTGTCAAATCCTTCATTTGCTCAGCTTCCAAATCCCCATTTGGAGTATGTCCTTCTTATCCTATGTTCTCTACAACATCTCAGCACAGAAGGCTGTATTCCCAAGTGGGAGCCCAGTAAGTATACACGAATGAATCTGGAAAGACAAGGTTAGCAGGGAAAGCAATCAATTCCTGAGTCCTTGGCATCTGGTGGTAAAAGAACTAGATTAGGAGTGGACTGAGGTTACAGCTTTGGCAGGGCAGGAACATCTAGCAGTTGGGACCCCTAGGGGCTCACTCAGATTTTCCTTTCATCCAGGTGGATATGATCTCACTGGCCAAGCAGATCATCGAAGCCACACCAGAGCGAATTAAACGAGAGGACTTCGTGGGGCTGCCTGAGCCAGGAGCCTCAGTGCGGGAGCGGACAGGGGCTGTGGGGCTCAGTGAGACCATGTCCTGGCTGGCCAGCTACCTAGACAATGTGGACCATTTCCCCAGCTCAGCCCCTCCCAGGTGACCAGTTCAGGACAAAGCCCCTCCAGATTCTTCTTCAAAGGAAAATGGGAGGAAGAGAGGAAGCTGGTTTCCCACAGCCAGAGCTCCATACTGGCTGAAGCCCTAGGGCCTTTGAGAAGGGAATTGAACTGGCTAATGAACTCTGAAACCATTATCTCCAGACTCAGTTGCTGGGGTTTTCCTTCAGAGCAATCCCTAAGTGGGAGAAGAGGGACTTCAGATGTTCCGTGACATCCTTTCTCCCTATCTCCTACAGCGAACTGCCCTTTGAGCGAGGTCGTCTGGCTATCCCTCCAGCACCTTCCTGGGCAGAGTTTCTCTCTGCATCTACCAGTGGCAAGATGGAAAGTGATTTTGCTCTGCTTACACTATCAGATCATGAGCAGCGGGAACTGTATGAGGCAGCCCGAGTCATCCAGACAGCCTTCCGAAAGTACAAGGTTGGGGGCCAGGGGTCTTGGGTTGAATTACACGCTCTAAAGTTATGGGGGACTGGACTGCCAGGGCTTTTGGAGGAAGATCAGTTATGCAGCCGTGCCTCAGGGTAAAGGGTCAGGGGAAACCCAGGAAAGCTGGAAAGACAGGTTGGGTGTCTGTCAGGTGGGCCATGAGTTGCTGAGCCTTCCTTCTCTTCTCTCAGGGCCGGAGGCTGAAGGAGCAGCAGGAGGTAGCAGCAGCTGTGATCCAGCGCTGCTACCGAAAGTACAAGCAGGTGAGACCCTTCTCCCCCAAAAGTATGCCCACCAACCCACACACACCCATTCCAGCCCAGAGCATCCAGAATGCTACCAGAGCCCTAACTCCCCTTCTCTCTCCACAAGCTGACCTGGATTGCACTGAAGGTATTAGGCATGAGATCTGGGTGTGAGGTTGTCTGTGATGATTCAGCCTTTCCATGAGTGTGTGGGATACAGAAAGATTTGCATCAGCCTAACTTGGGGGTGACCTCAGGATTTTTGGGTCTCTATCCCTCCATTTCAGCCCATCCCTCCTCCCCATCCCTGCAGTTTGCACTCTATAAGAAGATGACCCAGGCGGCCATCTTGATCCAGAGCAAGTTCCGAAGCTACTATGAACAGAAGCGATTTCAGCAGAGCCGCCGAGCAGCTGTGCTCATCCAGCAGCATTACCGCTCCTATCGCCGCAGACCGGGGCCTCCCCACCGGCCCTCGGGCACCCTGCCTGCCCGTAACAAGTATGGCCCATCCCCCCAGCCCTCTATACCTACCCATTGGGTCCATGCCAGTTCCCATTACTCATCAGCTTGCCCCCTGCCATTTCCTGCCTGGGGTTCCTAAGGAGCTGAGGGCATAGGATTCCTGAATGTCCTGTGAGGTCCATCTTTTCTTTCTTCCTTCAGAAGCTCCTTTCTCACCAAGAAGCAGGACCAGGCAGCCCGGAAGATCATGAGATTCCTGCGGCGCTGCAGACACAGGTACTTACTCCTTCTGTTCCTGGGTTTTTGCCCTGCCACCTCCCAGATCCGCCAGCCTCCTTTGACTCCTTCCTTGTCTCTTTGCAGAATGAGAGAATTGAAGCAGAACCAGGAGCTAGAAGGGCTTCCCCAGCCGGGACTGGCCACTTGACCTCTCCACTGCCTTTCTCACCACCGTGGGGGCTCTTCTTGCAGTCTTAACAGGGAGAGGACTTTCTGGGGCAGGGGGAGCCCCTGCGGCAGCTTTCCCTTTCATCTTTGTTGGAGCCCTTCAAAGACCTCCTCCCAACCCCCTGCTCCTGGAACACCTCTCTCCTCTTCCCTCCTGGTGGTGCCCCGTCTCTTTTGGCCCTTGGCTCCAGAAAACCCATGCCCCACATACCTGCATCTTCAGCTGTGACCTACCTGCCTGCCCCTTCTCAGTTTCCTCCTGCCTGCACCCGACTCTTCCCCTTCCTGACTTGCCTTATTTATTTGTTCGACGCGTCTCTGAATGTATCCGCCTCGGTCCCCACCTTTGCCTTCGCTGCGCGCGCCCCTCGTGTTTCCGGGCTGACCGTGCCCCCCCCGCCCCGACTCCGCATGTTTGCGTCTGTTTTCTCCCTTTCTGGCCCTGTCTTCCCCCATCACCCCGACTCTGGCCACCAACTTCGGGGCCAAAGGGGAGGGGGTGTACATAGGGACGCGTTGCAGAGTCCTGCTCCCATTCTCCCGAGGGGAGTGGGCTTGTACATACTGTAACATACAGAGTATAGTGAAGAATCTATTTAAGGAGCCGCGGGGAGGGCACCACGGCCGTGCTTGTAGTTCCCTGGCGCGGCTGAGGCCTCCTGCCGGCTCCACGAGCACTTTCTACTTGTGCATGGGCTTGGTTTATACGAATTGCCATTAAACATCGCTGCACCAGTCAGCCTCCAGCGTCTCTGTTTGCGGCGGGGCGGGGCCTCGATCCTGCGGGGAGGCGGCCAATCACTACGGACTTTGGATCCGCGCCCGGGCCTGGCGAGCGCGGAGGTTTTCCACCGCCGACGTATTTCCGGCCTTAAAGCTATTTCGCCCTTCCCTTTAAGACGCACCGCCCCCTCTCAGTCACTCCCAAGATGGCGGACCTACTAGGCTCCATCCTGAGCTCCATGGAGAAGCCACCCAGCCTCGGTGACCCGGAGACTCGGCGCAAGGCCCGAGGTGAGGATCCCAAATTCACAACCGCCTTTCTTCGCCCGGTTCTCAGGACTGTATTATTCCCTCTTTGAACGATGCTGTCTTCTCAATCTTGAAAGACCCCTCATAGGCCCCTTCAGAGACCCTCGAAGTCCCTAAAAGGGCTACCGACACGCCCACTGCTTTTAGCGGACGATGATTGGTTACTTGAAAACTAGCTCCAGCCTCCAGCCTCTCCTGTCGACCCGGGCGTTCAGCAGTCCTTGTTTTCAATTCGCCGGCCGGCCCGCTTGTGAGCTACTGGCCTACCCTGATTGGTAGGCTGCCTCCAACCCGCTTCATCCCTGTTCCACCCACCTCTAGCTCTATTCCGATTGGGTTGGGGACTCGCCCATCCACAATCCTTCCACCCTTATTGACCAGCTAAACTTAAAAGATCTACCTCCTCAGGCTTGTTCTAGCTTCCTTCTGACCCACCCCATCCTCAGCTTCTCCCATTGGTTGCTGGGTCTTCTGGGTGTCCTCTTGCCCCTCCTGCTTGATTTAACCCTGTCCCTTCTGCCTCCCTCTAGAAACCTTTTCCCCATCTGTAGCCCGGGCGAATGTTGATTGGAGAAATGAATGCCCACCGGGTCCTGTTGGCTGTGGTCTGCCCGCTTGTGTTCTCTGAGTAGCTTCCCTACCGGCGCACTGGGGTTTGGTGGCCGGAGTAGGGCGCGGCCCGGTGAGGCGGTCGAGACTTCCCCAGAGTGGCTGGAGCTGAGGCGTGAGAATGAGTCTGGCCGAATGCAGGACCCCAGCTTCCAATTCTGTTGGCCTTGACTGTAGACGAACCTGGGGGATTAGGGCAGGCGGGATGCCTTCAAAGTATTCCCTTCAAAGTATTCAGCAATGGCTAAACATAGTCCCTTATTTACTGAACGATTGTTAGGAACCAGAGGTACCCTTCAAGGAGCCAACAGTCCGGGGCTGAGACTGTCGTTGATGGAAAGATCACACAGAAGTTTAATAACTAACTTGACAAGTGCTCTGAGACAAAATTATGAGAGTAGCTATTTGTGTGTCCTAACCTAGCCTGCAGAGAGCCAAGATCTGAAGAATAGATAATTCGGTAAGTGAGAGGGAAGCAAAGTGTTACAGGCAGACGAGATGTCTTTTTGAAAGCTCTGAGAAAGGAGGGAGCATAATAGGAATGGGGAATTGGAATTATTTAATGCTCAGATGACTGTCTAGGTGGGGGATCACCCGAGACATTTGACAGACTGGGAAGCTTGAGTTAGAATTTAGTCACTTGGCTGAGGTCACATGGTTAGTAAGTTTTAATCCCAGGTGTGCTTTAAAGCCTTTGTTCTTTTTTTCTTTGTCTTTTTCTTCTTTTTTTTTTTTTTTTTGAGTCACTTTCACCCAGGCTGGAGTGCAGTGGAACGATCACGGAGCTCAGGGCTCATAGCTGCCTCAACTTCCTGGGCCTAGGCAATCCTTCCACTTTAGCTAATTATGTATGTATGTATGTATGTGGAGATGAGGTTTCACTATGTTGCCAAGGCTGGTCTCAAACTCCTGGGGTCGAGCAGTCTGCCTGCCTCAGCCTCCCAAAATGCTAGGTTTACAGTCTTGAACTACCTTGTCCAGCCTAAATCATATGTCTTAATCATAATCTATGCCACCTCCCCAGATGCAGAGAAGACTCGAAATCCAGTTAGAGAACAGTCATTGGCCAAGATGGGATGCACTGATGGTCAGTGGGGACAGAGAGATGAGAGCTAGGCTGTCAGGCTCTGGGACTCAGAGGATAACTGGACAGGAGAACAGGGTTCCTGCCTTCCAGGAGCTCATAATCTGCTAAGGGAGACGAACATAAAAAGTTATGGTATGTTAGTTGTCAGTCCATGTCATAGTGGGTGTCTGAGCCAAAAGCACTCGGAGCCCAGAGGAAGATGTGGGTAATAACTTTGACCCATGGTGGATCTCAGCATCTGCAAGAGGAGGAAAAGCATTCTAAGCAGAAGGAACAACATGTGCAAAGGCATGAAGTAAGTTAAAAAGCAGGAGGAGGGCAACCCCTCAGGTCCCTTCCCTCTGTGAGAGCTTTTCTGTCCTCTTAATGAATCCTGCTTTAAAAAAAAAAAAAGCAGGAGGAGGCTCAGTGCAGCTGAAGGTGATTCCGATTCTGTGGAAGAAGTGGGCCTTAAGGATTTGAAATGGCAGGAGAGGGCAGAGGGGGCATTTCAGGTGAGGAGCAAGAATAGGAAGAAGACTGTGCCCAAATCTCAAGGGACAGTAAAATCACATCATAAGGAAGGCAGGCAGGAGCGGAGGGGCCAGGTTAGAAATGCACCCTCCTCTCCCAGAGGTAGAGGAGTTATGGTGCAGAGGCAGGATCTGAGGAAGAGGAAGAAAGTTAAATAAGATCCAAGGGTAGAGAGTTCCTTTGCAACTAACCTTGGACACCTACACTCACAAAGGAAAAGAGTGTCAGATTAGCCATTTCAGCTTCATCTTGTCTGCAGAAGTGGGAAGTGGGGGTGTTACAAAATATAGGAAGTTAAATAATTTCCCCTTTCCTATATAGACAATGACATAATAGACTCTGTAAGGCCAAGGGCTTAGTCTGTTCTCCTTACCTCCCCAGATGCCTTATAGTTCTTTGTATGCGGCCGGCATTAAAGAAATATTTGTTAATTGGTTTCCTCAGTGGAGTTGGGAAAGGGGGTTAAGCATGATTCTGATCTTTGTAATTCCCACTAAATTTCGAACCCTTTAAGGGCCATGCTGTTTTTGTTTTGTTTTGTTTTTGAGTTTGGAATCTCACTCTGTCGCCCAGGCTGGAGTGCAGTGGCACACTGACAGTCACCGTAGCCTCAACCTGCTGGGCTCAGGCCATCCCTCCGCCTCAGCCTTCCAAGTAGCAGAAATACAGGCACACACCACCACACCCAGCTAATTTTTTTTTTACTTATTGTAGAGACAAGGTCTCACCAAGTTGTCCAGACTGGTCTCGAACCCCTAGGCTCAGGTAATCCTCTTGCCTAGGCCTCCCAAAGTGCTAGGATTACAGGCTTGAGCCATTACATCCGGCCATGCTGTGTCTTAATCATCTTGGTACACCAGGGTCTAGCATGGTGCCAGGTACAATAGTCCCCCTTTATCTGAGGTTTTGCTTTTCAAGATTTTAGTTACTGTGGTCTGAAAATACTACATACAATAAGATATTTTGGCACATGCCTGTAGTTCCATCTACGCGGAAGGCTGAGGCAGAAGGATCGCCTGAGCCCAGCAGGTCGAGGTTGCAGTGGCCGTGAGCAATGTGCCACTGCACTCCAGTCTGGGCAACAGAGTGAGACTCTGACTCAAAAAAAAAAAAAGATATTTTGAGAGAGAGACAGACAGACACTAAATGGCTGGGTACAGTGACTTACTCCGATAATCCCAGTACTTTGGGAGTCTGAAGCAGGAGGATTGCTTGAGGTTAGGAGTTCAAGACCAGTGTGGGCAACATAGTGAAACCTTCTCTCTACAAAAATTAAAAATTGCCAGGCTCGGTGGCTCAGCCTGTAATCCCATGCCTTGGGAGGCTGAGGTGAGTGGATTGCCTGAGCCTGCGGGTTCGAGACCCACTTGGGCAACTTGGTGAGACCTCATCTCTACAATAAATCAAAAAATTAGCCGGGTGTGGTAGCACGTGCCTGTAGTTCCAGCTACTTGGAAAGTTGAGGCGGAAGGATCGCCG
>NW_007252916.1:408892-420842 GCF_000164805.1 Carlito syrichta | reverse complement strand
CTAAAAAAAAAAAAAAAAAAAAAAAAAGGCTTAGGCTATAATCCCAGCACTTAGTGAGGTCAAGGCGAGAGTATTATTTGAACTCAGCAGTTTGAGACCAGTCTAGGCAACATAGCAAGACTTCGTCTCTACAAAATATCAAAAAATTAGCCAGATGTGGTGACACATGCCTCTAGTCCCAGCTACTTGGGAGACTGAGGCAGACAGATCGTCTGAACCCAGGAGATTGAGACTGAGGTGAGCTGTGATTGTGCCATTGCACTCCAGAGTAAGACTCTGACTCAAAAAATTTTTTTTAAATATTCAGGCATAGTCACATGACTATAATCCCAACTACTCAGAAGGCTTAGATGGGAGGCTGAGGTGGGAGGCTAGCTTGAACTCAGAAGTTTGAGGCTACAGTGAGCTACAGTCATGCCACTGTACTCCAACTTGGGCAACAGAGTGAAACCCCATATCATAAAATTAAAAAAAAAAAAAGGCTGGGTGCAGTGGCTCACACCTATAATCCCAACACTTTGGGAGACCAAGGTGGAAGGATTACCGGAGCTCAGGAGTTTGAGACTACCCTGGGCAACACAGCAAGAACTCATCTCTACAAAAAATAAAAATTAAAAAAATGTGCCAGGCATGGTGGCGCACACCTGTAGTCCTGGCTATTCAGGAGACTGAGGTGAAAGGATTGTCTAAGCCCATGAGGTTGAGACTGCAGTGCGTGCCACTGCACTCTAGCTTGTGTGACAGACACTCCGACTTAAATAAAAATAATTTTAAAAAGCAAAGAGAGACCACAGTCACAAACTTTTATTACAGTTTATTGTTGTTGTTGTTGTTGTTATTATTATTATTATTATTATTATTATTATTTGAGTCAAGGTCTCACTCTATCACCCAGACGGAATTGCAGGGGCACGATTGCAGCTCACCATAGCTTCAGGGAATTGAGGGCTCAGGCAATCCTCCCACCTCAGCCTCCCAAGTAGCTGGCATTACAGGCGCACGCCACCATGCGTGGCTAATTTTTTAATTTTTTTGTAGAGATGAGGTCTCACTATATTGCCCAGGCTGGTATTGAACTCCTGAGTCAAGCGATTCTCCTCAGCTTCCCAAAATACTGGGTTTACAGGCATAAGCTACCATCCCTAGCCTCAGTAGGATTGTTACAATTGTTCTATTTTATTATTGTTGTTATTACTCTCTTACTGTGCCTAATTTATAAATTAAGCTCTTTTTTTGAGTTAGGGTCTTACTCTGTTGCCCAGGCTGAAGTGCAGTGGCACACTCATGGCCACTATAGCCTCGACCTGCTAAGCTCAGGCGAGCCTTTACCTCAACCTTCCAAGTAGCTGGAACTACAGATGAGTGCCACTACACCTGGCTAATTTTTTGATTTATTGTAGAGACGAGGCCTTGGCAAGTTACTCAGGCTGGTCTCGAACCTGTGTACTCAGGGAATCCTTTTGCCTCCACCTCCCAAAGTGCTGAGATTACAGGTGTGGGCCACCACGTCCAGCTAAACTAGACTTTATCACAGGCACATATGTATAGGAAAGAGCATATCTAGGGTACAGTACTATCTACAGTTTCAGGCATCTGTTGGGGATCTTGGAATGTATCCCCCAAAGATAAGGGGAACTATTTCATAGTTAATAAATGCTTGGTGAATAAACAGTAATCCTACCTTCCCAGCCTGACACCTCCCAGTGGACAGCATACTTCAGAAGCTTTATAAACCCTCCCCATGCTTCTAGCCCTGGCCTCATGCTGCCATTTCTCACCCCCAGAGCAGGCTGCCCGCCTGAAGAAACTACAAGAGCAAGAAAAACAACAGAAAGTGGAGTTTCGTAAAAGGGTGAGAACAACTGGAGAGACCAAAGGCAGCCTCAGGAAGGACTTCCAATTTCCAATAAGTTAGAATTGGAAGGTTGAGGACTCAGTTTTGCTGAAAATGTGTCAAGAGAGATGTGAAGGCTGAAAGCCAGTGGCGTGGAGGCTGGGGCGGATGCTGGAGAAGCGTAGAAGGGCCTTTGGCCAAGTTGGGGAGAGGGATATTTGGGTGGAGCCATTGTCTCATATCTTCCTCCTTTCCCCACTCCTAAGATGGAGAAAGAGGTGTCAGATTTCATCCAAGACAGTGGGCAGATCAAGAAAAAGTTTCAGCCAATGAACAAGATAGAGAGGAGCATACTGTGAGTATCTCCGGGCTGCAGGAGGCAGGAAATGGGTGGCCAGGGGCATGAACAGGCCAGTGAGGGGGCTCCTCAAGAAGAGGGTGCTAGATCATCTTATGGCTCATCATACTCTTTGCAGACACGACGTGGTGGAGGTGGCTGGCCTGACATCCTTCTCCTTTGGGGAAGATGATGAGTGTCGCTATGTCATGATCTTCAAAAAGGTAGAAGGCCTGAGTTCCTTACTCTCTCCTCTACCCTTTTCAGCCTGCCTTCCCTGCACCTACCAGGGAAAGGCATGAGAGTAAACATTTATATCAGCCCCAACCCCATTGTTCCCTTCTTTTTCAGGAGTTTGCACCCTCAGATGAAGAGCTGGACTCCTACCGCCGTGGAGAAGAATGGGACCCCCAGAAAGCTGAGGAGAAACGAAAGCTGAAGGTGAGCTGTGCTTGGCAGTCCCTGGAACCCTGAAGCCCACCACCTGGGAGTTGAGCACCAGTACCCTACCTCTTTACCCCTAGGAGCTGGCCCAGCGGCAGGAGGAAGAGGCAGCCCAGCAGGGACCAGTGGTCGTGAACCCTGCCAGTGACTACAAGGACAAGTACAGCCACCTCATCGGCAAGAGAGCAGCTAAGGATGCAGCCCACATGCTACAGGCCAACAAGACCTATGGCTGTGGTGAGACCACAGTGGGGGCTGGAGGGTGGCTGGGGAGAAGAGCATAGAACGTGGGGGGAAGGGGAGCAGAGACCCTCCCAACCCTCCCCTCTGCCCTCAGTGCCTGTGGCCAACAAGAGGGACACACGCTCCATCGAAGAGGCCATGAATGAAATCCGAGCCAAGAAGCGTCTGCGGCAGAGTGGGGAAGAGTTGCCACCTACCTCCTAGGCACTCCACCCAGCTCCCTTTGATCCCTGAGGCAGGGCAGAGGATACGGAAGGACAAGGCTGCTGCTATTAGATCCCATCCTGGAGCCCCACCTCTGAACCATCTCCTTCCAGCTGTCACTCAGCCTGAGGGGAAGCAGGTGTTTGATTTGTCACTGTTGGAGTTTGGATATGTATGTGGTATGTGTATGTCTGTGTGAAAGAGAGTGTGAATGCGCAGGTGGGTATTTAATCTGTATTATTTCCCATTCTTCTTGAAATTTTCTTCCCCTTGGGGCTGGGGTTCCTTTACATTCAGTAAACACTGTTCAACCCAATGTCCTAGTTTGTGTGTTCACAGAAGGCTGGGTCCTGGAGCCACTGGTGAAAAGGTGAATAATTTTAGGTTGAACATCATAAAATTGTTTGTGTGGGTCAAAGATGGCCAGTTATTGGCACTATCAGATTTATAAGATATGGTATGTTTTTGTTTTTGTTTTTGTTTTTGTTTTTTGAGTTGGAGTCTCACTCTGTCACCCAGACTGGAGTGCAGTGGCACACTCCCAGCCATCGCAGCCTCGACCTGCTGGGCTCCAGCAATCCTTCCGCCTCAACCTTCCGAGTAGCCGGAACTACAGGCGCGTGCTACCACACCTGGCTAGTTTTTTATTTATTGTAGAGACGAGGTCTCACCAACTTGCCCAGGTGGGTCTCGAACCCGCAGACGCAGGCAGTCCACTCACCTCGGCCTCCCAAAGTGCTGGGATTACAGGCTGAGCCACCAAGCCCGGCCAGATATGGTATTTTAAGAGCATACTTGCTGGAGCCATGTGACCTGGCTTGGCTCCTGGCTCTGCCAGTTGCTCTATTACTTTGGGTAAAGTATTTAACCTTTTGTCCCTCAATTTCCTCACCTGTAATATGGGGATAATTATGGTAACTATCTCATGAGGTGCAGTGGCTCATGACTGTAATCTCAGCATCTTGGAAGGTGATGGTGGGAGGACTGCTTGAGCCCAGGAGTTCAAGACCAGCCTGGGTGATACCTGAGACCTTGGCTTTACAAAAAATAAAAAAATTAAGCTGGGCGTGGTAGCTCATGCCTGTAATCCCAGCACTTTGGGAGGTGGAAGTGAGAGGATTGTCTGAGCCTAGGGGTTCAAGACCAGCCTGAGCAACCTGGCAAGACCTCATCTCTACAATCAATAAAAAACCTAGCTGAGCGTGGTGGCATGCACCCGTAGTTCCAGCTACTTGGAAAGCTGAGGCAGAAGGATCTCCTGAGCCCCGCAGGTTGAGGCTGTGATGGCCGTGAGCTTGTCACTGTACTCTAGCCTGGGTGACAGAGTGAGAGTCCAACTTAAAAAAAAAAAAATTAGGCATGGCAGTGTGTCCCTATAGTCCCAGCTACTCGGGAGGCTGATACAGGAGAATTGCTTGAGTCCAGGAATTGAAGGCTGGGGTGAGCTGTGATCATGCCACTGCACTCCAGCCTGGGTGACAAAGACCCTGACTCAAACAAAAAGATTGCACAGGTCAATATATGTAAAATATTTAGAACAGTTCCAGATCTTTGTTAGCTCTGTAGAAGTGATAGCTGCTCTCATCACTCTCATCCTTACGAACCACTCACCGGAATCGTGACCTGCACTCCATAGTGCACTCTGCAGACCATTTACTTTATCTCTGTAGCCAGCTTCCCCCTCATGGTGATGGCAGGACCCTCAGTCCCCCACCTAGCTCCCCTTCTCCTGGAGCTGGTTCCTTATTCCATCAGCATCTCTTCAGCTTCATTTCACATATGGCATCTGCTTCCCCCAACCTCCTTCCAAAATGTTAACTTCCGTGTTCTAGATCCACTAAGCTTCTCTGAGTCTCACCTCCTTTTTGTCCCATCAGGTGACACATCTGTCTGCCTTCCCTTCCTGCCCCCATCTCTTCACCTCCTGTCTTTCCCAGTCTTGACAGCAGTATCCCCTTCCTCTCTCCCTCCCTCCCTCCCACAAAGGAACACACCACCATCTTGGTTGCCAGCAGTGTTTATTTCAAGAAGAAGGGCTTGAAGACCTGACTCTGTCCAGTGGGGCCCCAGGGCCTCCAGCTTCTCACTTGGCCTTCGGGTTACGGAACTTGCGTCCAGCAAAGACAGCCTTGTCCCCAAGAGCCTCCTCAATCCTAAAATGTAGACATAGTCAGCTGCTGCCTTCCAACCTAGTAACATTCAGCTCCCCAATGCCCAGGCCCACTTTACCCGTAGTACCTCATGAGTTGATTGTACTTGGCCAGACGTTCTGAGCGGCAGGGGGCACCAGTCTTGATCTGAGGAGGGAAGAGGGATTTGGAGGGTTGGGTGAGGCTAGAAGAGGGGTTGGACCTGGCCCCAAGGGAGCAGCCTCTGGTGGCATTCAATTCAGGGGCAGGAGGCAGGGGATTCCATGAAAATTTGGTCAGACACTCAGTAGAGGGAAGCTGTAATACCTGTCCTGTACAGAGCCCCACCACGAGGTCAGCGATGAATGTGTCCTCAGTCTCCCCAGAGCGGTGGCTCACCATCACTCCCCATCCATTAGACTGAGCCAGTTTGCAGCTGGGTAGAGAGGACATCTGATGAGGCCTTGTGGGACATCCTCATTGGGAAAGCCTGGGGTTGAGTAGGGCTTTTTCCTTCTGTTTTGGTTAATGGGCACTTTGCCCAGAAGGCAGGGACTAAGTTATTTGGGAAGTAGGAGATAAGAGGAGATGTCTGATCATGCATTTGGCTCTTGAGATGCTGGTGGGAAGAACAGCAGAATCTGGGAGAGAAGCATGGCACAGGCTGGGAATGGGGGGCACAGTGGCAAAGTTTCTGGGATCAGGTCAAAAGAAAGTATGGGTGGATCAGGTGCCAATGGAAAGACAGACTTGAAGTTAGTGGGCAAGAGCTGGGACAGAGGGAGGCTCTAGTGAGCCCAGGGTTAGGAGATACTCACGCCTGGATGGACTCAGTCACCGAGCCGATCTGGTTGACCTTCAGCAGCAAGCAGTTGCAGGCCTTCTTCTCAACAGCTTGGGCAATCCTCTTAGGGTTGGTGACTGTGAGGTCATCACCCACGATCTGGATGTCCACCCCCGAGAGGAACGAGGTCCAAGTGGCCCAGTCATCCTGGTCAAAGGGGTCCTCGATGGAAACCACTGGTTGGGAGCAGAGACGGACTTAGAGCTCAGAAGAGGCCTCATGGATGGGTGATAGGTCAGAAGAGCTTGGCTGGGGATTATAATAGGGCTACAGAATTAGAAGGACCCAAGTCAGTGGCAAAGCAGGTCACTGAAATCAGTGTGTTAGGCAGTTATAGATGACTTGGGCAGGAACACTGTGACACCGGGGAATCTCACCAGGATAGTTCTTGATAAAGCTTTTGTACAGTTCCCCAAGCTTCTCCCCAGTGATGTGCCGTGCAGGATCATCAGGTGACTTGAAGTCAAGATCGTATTTCCCATTGCGATAGAACTCAGAGGCCGCTACATCCATGCCAATCACTACCTTGTCTGGATAACCCGCCGCCTGGATGGCCGTCTTCAGCAGCTCCAGGGCTGCGAGAGGAGCAAGAGAAGACCTGAGACTCCAGTGGCACCTGTTTGCAGCCTCCCCTTTCCTTGTGGGGACCCAAGGGGTCTGTCCCCCACGGTACTCAGCACTGACCTTCATTGTTCTCCAGGATGTTAGGTGCAAAGCCACCCTCATCACCCACATTGGTGGCGTCTTTCCCATACTTGGCCTTGATGACCCCCTTGAGGTGGTGATAGACCTCAGCACCAATACGCATGGCTTCCTTGAAGGAGCTGGCTCCCACAGGCAGAATCATGAACTCCTGCATGGCCAGCTTATTTCCAGCATGGGAGCCCCCGTTGATCACATTGAAGGCCTAAGAAGGGGATGGTATAGGAGGCTGAGGTGGAATTCTAGCTTCCCTACTTACTGGCTGAGTGGTCTGGGATGAGTAATTTCACTCCTCAGAGCCTCTTTCCTCACTTTTGTAAAATGGGATAGCAACTACTTCCCTGTAGGATCTTTGGCTGAAAATTAGAGAAATTGAATGTAAAGTTCTTAGCATGTGCCTAGTATATATAGCTAACACTTTTATAACATTTACTACATGCCAGGCACTGTTGTAAGTGCTTTACATATATTAGCTCTTTTCATTATTAAATACCTCTATTAATTGAGTACTACTTTACAGATGAGGAAACTGAGGCATAGAGAAGTTAAAGAACTTGCCTAAGATCACACAGCTAGTAAACAGGCAGAGCCAGGATTCAAACCTAACAGTCTATCTCTAGAGTCCATGCTCTTATACAATCTTCCTAGTAAGTAACAATAAATAGTAACAGTATTATTGAGATTAAATTCAGAAGATTTTCATTAAGAGAACATTGGTTTAAAAAGGACTCAAACAGATACAAAGAAGTGCCAAGATCCTTGCCATGAAGAAGCTCTCAATCTGATTTGGGGGATGGAGTGCAGGAGTGGAATGAGGTTGGAGTTATTGAACCTAGGATTGGAATGTGAAGGAACCAGGTTACGTGATCAGGAAAGGATGCACAGAGAAGTTTAAGGGCAGATTTAGATTGTGGAAAAGAGGAAGGAGGCTGGA
Organism: Carlito syrichta; assembly: GCF_000164805.1. NCBI lineage: Eukaryota > Metazoa > Chordata > Mammalia > Primates > Tarsiidae > Carlito > Carlito syrichta. The sequence continues at coordinate 413,171 of NW_007252916.1, read as the reverse complement.
CCACAGCAGGAGAGATTCAATTTCAGGAAACCACTTCTTTGGAGCTAGTCTAAAAGGTGGATTTTCCAAGGACTGCTTAAGCATCCTCACTGGGTAGGGGTAGCTCTGTCAAGGTGAAATCTGGCAGGGGCAGCGGCACTCACAGGCACTGGAAGTACAAGGTCAGGGTTCCCGGCAAGATCTGCGATGTGTCGGTATAGTGGCACCCCTTTCTCAGCTGCTCCAGCTTTACACACAGCCAAGGACACACCCAGGATGGCATTGGCCCCAAACTTGGCTGCAAGGAGGCAAGCGGAAAGAAAGGGTGAGAGGTTCTCCTGCAGGGTAGCGGCTATCTCCTTGAATGGGATATCTCCTCCCATCACCTCAGAAAGAATCCAGAGCTCCAAACCACTGGGCATTAAGAGTTTGTTAACAGACCTCTCCTCAGTCGCCTGAGGAGCCCCCACCCTGGGGGAATGTGTCCGCTGCATGTCTGTGTACACAGACGGGCCCAGGCTTGGTAGAGGGCAGGCATAGGAAATGCCTGTGGAATGAATACAAATCCATCCAGCTACAGTGTGCCCCAAAATGTGGGACACAAAAACAACCCTAGCCAGACGTCACTCCTGTGACCTCTCTGCACCCCTCCCCACTTCGAGCCCTTCACTCACACTTATTCTCCGTCCCATCCAGCTCAATCATAAATTTGTCAACTTTTTCTTGATCCACAACGCTTAGTTTCTGGAAAGGCAGGTTTGAGGAGAGGGGAGCAGAGGTCACATTTCTCAAGAGTCAGGGCATGTTCCGGAGGAAGGATAAGTGAAAATTTTGGAGAAGAGGGGTTGTCTGGGATGAGATGGCAGGGGAAGGGGGAGGAGGTGGGTGAGCAGACTACTCCACTTGCCTTTTCCAGCAGGGCGGGGCCTAGAGTCTTGTTGATGTGTTCTACAGCCTTCAGGACTCCTAGAGGCCAGAAGAGATTCGGATCTCTGAATCAATCAGGTCTCTTCCTGTGGACCCCAGCTCCACAAGAGCTTTGGGTCCTAGTCCTCTACCCCTTGAGTTCCCAAGTCCTAAAACCCCACCCACACACACTCCTGCATTGGTCTCTCCTCACCTTTCCCCAGGTAGCGAGCTTTGTCTCCATCTCTTAGTTCCAGAGCTTCATAGATACCAGTGGAAGCCCCACTGGGCACAGCTGCCCGGAATCGGCCTGAGGCAGGAGGAATTGGAAGATCACACAGAGTCCCACCCACCCACAAAGGGCTGAGGTATCCTCTCTGAAACCAAAGACAGGAGACATTGTAGAGAGAAACTTCTGCTTCTCCCAGCTCCCAGCTCTGGAGCCAGGTTGGAAGAGGGACTGGGAAGTATGGGGAAGGGGACCCCAGAGAAAGGAGAGGATGTGGCACAGAATTGGGGGCAAAGACCAGATGGGGTTGGGGTCTTATGAGGCAAACTAATTCAATGGGGCCTGTGTTACCCTTGGCCGTGTGCAGGTCCACCTCCACTGTGGGATTGCCCCTGGAGTCCAGGATCTCCCGGGCAAAGATTTTCTGCATGGCCATGTCTGCAGAACAAGAGGTGTGAGTGTGGACAGTTGATCCCTTAAGGAACCAGAAATCCCTTGCCCTTTAAGAGTCTTCCCTACTCCAAGAAGGCAGGTGCTGGAGCTAAAAATACCCCACAAAAAGGTCACAGACCAAAGAGGCAGGCACAGCCCCCTCCCCCACTCAGAACAGCTCCTATTCCACCATCCCATCCTGAGAATCCAGGGGCCTCTCCTTTATAATTCTTCAGATTCCACCACTCCCCAGGCCCCCCACCTGCCCTCAAAGTTGCACTTATGCCTTCTCCTTCCACCTTTCTTATCAAGCAGTCTGGTCTCCATGGTTTCCTAGCCCTCAAATCCTTTCTGGTTTTCATTTTCTTGTTCCCAAATCTTCATAGGTTCCCAATTCCCTACAAGGTTCCAGCTCCTACCCTTCTCATCCAATCCTGCAGCCTCTCCTCACAGCCTCCTTTCCCTAGATCCTTGGGTGCTCTCAGAGTTTGTCCATCCTGATGGTTCCAGCCCCACCAGTCTTCTTCAAGCACCCCCAGCCTCAGGAGGAAAAAAGCTGAAACTGTCCCCCTTTCTCCAACCCAGCACCACAAGCACCCTTTACCACCTCTACCCTCTGGGGATGGAAGATTCACCAGACCTGGGATGTCTTCGCTGGGGGTTTGGATGGAGCTCCGAGTCTAGGTGGCAGCTGGGACAGTGTCAGCTCACCCCCTCTCAGGCTGGGCATTTATCCCCGTGGCCACCCTGTCCCCAGTCAGCCCCGCCTCTTTCTCTCCATCCTCCCCCCCTCCACACTGGGCTGGTAGCCAAGTGCCCACTACAGCCTAAAGCAGAAGCCTCTGGCCCTGGGTACCTATCCCCTTACCAAAAGTCAACAATTATTCCCCTACTTTATCTCTGTCCCCCAATAAAAGTCCCTACTTTTAATTCTACCTTTTGGGAGGAGCAGGGGAGGGGCTTCAGACTGGGTGGTGGTGGGGTCTCTCCCTCCTCCCTGGGATTATATTCCCCTTTTGCAAAGGTTGAAGAGGAATGAGTGCCCTTTAGGAAAGGCCAGGGGTAATCTGAGCCCTGCAGGGCTGGGGAGGGGGCCTGGAAGAGGGGCTGCAGGATTGACATCCACACATGCTCAGCTCCCTGGGCCTGGGCGGGCCTCTGCCCTCAGTGGGGGAAGGGACTAGGGATTGTGGGCAAGTTCTGAGGTCTAAAACTGAACCCTCCACCCAGAAGTCGAGAGGGTCTCACCTCTCAGGGTCCTCATAACGGCCATTCTCAGCGCCACCTCATCCTACTCTCTCCCGGACAGCTAGGAGGGTGTTAGGGGGCCGGGAGACGAATTTAGACAGGTCCTGTGAGCTAGCGCGGCGCCCGACTGACAGCACTGGGACAGCACTTGTCGCCCAGAATCCAGACTGTCGGTCAGAAGCCCCTTTCCCCACCGACTGTGGGCCTTCAACACGCGGACCCAGCCCGTCAATGAATAGTATTGAATCAGGAGTGAAACAAAAAATGAATGCACGGGAGGAGGGCTGGCCCTCTGTGCGCGTCTGAACGCCTGGGGTCGGTCCGGCGGTCCGCTTGCAGCACTGCAAGGTAGTGTGCCTCTGCACTCAGTAACTCCTCGCCGAGTATGGTCTCTGCCTCGAGTTCTGCTGCAGTCCCGGCCAGCCGATCGGCTGGGGTCATGGGGCACCTCGGCTCCTCTCCGCACTCGGGAGTCCCGTTCCCCCGCCCCACCTGCCCCGCGGCGTACCTCCCAGCCCCCACTCCAGGATCCCTACCCGGTGGCCCCCCACCCCCGCCCCGCTAGTCTGGCATTTCGCCCCTCCTCCCTCTCTTATCTCTGGCCGCTCTCTCCCGGGACTTTTCCACCCTGGGGTGGGGGGTGCGGCAGGCCAGAGGTCGGGAGATGGCGGGCAGGGAGCGCCGCCACGTGCCCGAGTGCGGCCCCGCCCGAGCCCGCCGGTGACTCAGCCGCGCTGGCTGTCGAGGAACACCAGCTCGGGGGCCGTCAGGGACCACAGGGTTCGGAGCGGTCGCAGGGGTCCAAGCTCTGTCCCGGAACAGGAGAGAGAAGCCAAGTCCCTTCCTGCCCGGGAGGCGCTGCGTGACCCCGGCGCCCCTCGCCCGGGAGACCGGAAGCGGCCGAGCCCTCAGCGGCCAGGGGTCCGGCGCGGCCAGAGGTCCGGCGCGGTCAAAGGTCCGGCGAGGCCAGTTCTCCTAAGCCGACCGGACGGACCTGCCCCACCCCCTTCCCGGACGGCGAACGAACTAATCGCACACGAGTACCCGGCACAAATTTTACTAGAAGAAACCCAATGGGTCCAAAGCAGGGACTTTCTCCTTGAAAAAGTTGCCAATCTTGAAACTTTAGTATTCTTCCGCCTTGAAAAATAGCCCCGTCCGTTTAGGCCGGCAGGCGCCTGCGCTCCGTGACCTCTGCGGAGACGGGCCAAGGGGCATGGCCGGTGACCCGAACTGCCGGCCTGGGGACGGGCGGGGCTGGGAAGAGGGGTGAGGGCCTGGGCTAGAGCCGATCCAGAAAGGGATACTCCCTCGAAGTTGAGATGGGCTCGAATGAACCCCATCTGTGCGACCCGGGCAGACGATGAGGACAGAAGTGCCCCGGTGGGTGCCTTCAGCTCTGAGAACGACAGGGGTCTTTAGTCAAATTCCCCTCTGCTCGCTTCTTTCTTGAATAAGTAACATTGAGAGGAGAGGCGGCAGCGC
>NW_007252916.1:390047-408597 GCF_000164805.1 Carlito syrichta | reverse complement strand
GTGGGGGAAGGAGGAGTCGTTCCGTTTAACCCCGGGCTCCCCGAACTCCCTTTAGTTTGCTCAATCTGCAGCTTGCTAATTCTTCCTCCTTTCTTTTTCCTTCCTTCCGCCGGCTCACTCTCTTCCCCGACACCAAAGTCTGGTTTATATTCAGTGAGAATTGGAGCAAGTCCTAACCTTAACCTCCCTCCCGCCACCCCCCATCCTTTTACATAGCTTTCCTTCGAACTCCGCAAATTTTGCAATAGGGGGAGGGATTTTTAAAATTGCCTTCGCAAAGTTCGGTGTCTGGGCAGGCAAGGGGGGAGGGAGGGAACGGCGAGCAGGCCCCGCCCCTACCGCCCTTTGCAAATAAAAATCTAGGGAGGGGGAGGAGGAGCAGGAAGTGGCGGTGCGAGGGCTGCTGCACAGCTAGCAGAGCTGCGGTCCGGACGGCAGCGCGTGCCCCGAGCTCTCCGCCTCACCCCGCCCGCCAGCCCGAGGCAGCCCGAGCCCAGCCCGCGGCCCCAGCAGCAGCGCCGAGAGCAGCCCCAATAGCAGCGCCATGGCCGGGTGGAACGCCTACATCGACAACCTCATGGCGGACGGGACCTGTCAGGACGCGGCCATCGTGGGCTATAAGGACTCGCCCTCCGTCTGGGCCGCCGTCCCCGGAAAAACCTTCGTCAACATCACGGTACTGCGAGGCCTGCGCGCTTTGGGGTACTGGTCGGGCTTGGACCCAGAGCGAGGGACCTGGGTGGGGGCGGGCGCGGTCTAGGGAGGGCAGCGAACGGCCCCAACCGAGTCCTTGCCCTGGAAGCGGTGCGAATGGCGGCTGCACGTGAGCGGGTCCTTTTAGTGCCCCCAAGTCCTACGCCCCAGGCGGCGGCGCCCATCCCGCCCGCCGCCCCGCTTTCCGCGACGGGGCGTTACATCCGGGGCACAGGGCGGGGAGGGGCGCGCCGCCCGGTGCGGCGGCCCACTTCCGTCTCCTCCAGGGCGGGGCGGGCACACGCTGCAATTTTAACCGGGGATTGTGATTGAGGAGGGACTTGGGGAACCTCGGACCCCCAGCTTTTCTTCCGGCCGCCAGCTCGTGCCCCCTCTACCATTGTTTCCCCTTATGCAGGAGGGAACCCCAGGCGCGTGGCTTTGGTCCCACGCCCGTCCTCTGTGGGCTCCCAGGTCCCTGCCCCTCCCAGCCCCGTTAGAGAGGGCGAGGCCGCCACACGCCCCCCCAAGTCGGCACGTTGGACTCAACATTCCTGTGAGGCCAATCCCGGAAGTCCCCTCGCCCTGTCTTCCCGCCATTCGTGGGGGCCTGGAGCAGGGGAACTTTGTGAGAAGTTCTGAGATAGTATAAGTTAAGGAATAAGGGATGACTACTGCTGTCCCCCACCACCACCTCCCCTGCCCACACTGCCCGGAAGTGGGGAGGGGGAGCGGAAGTTCGAAAGGGGGGGAAGGGGGTTTCCGGGCGGGAGGGGACCGGATGTGGGGCTTTGGGGGTGTAAAGGGGAGGGGGAGAAAGGTTCCCTGGGGTATCTAGACCTGAGAACTGGCTTGCCGGGTATAGTCCCCGTCCCCTTTCAAAAGTTTTCCAACTTTACCCGAAAGCCCCCAGGGGTCTACTTCCTCGTGCCCAAGCAGAGATACCTGGCCTAAACGCTAGGTTACTTAGAGACCCAGGCGTCCGGGCCCCTAACAACTCCTGCAGAACCTTTGACCAAATAAGGGCAAAGTTGCTTCTCTTGTCTCGCCCGCCCCCTCCCTTCCCCTCTCCGCTTCTGCTTTTCCTGAAGGAGAGTTCTGAGCATCCAAAGACTCCTCACTAGGTTTACTTTCCCTGTTAAACACTGGGCTCTAAGTCTCCAAAGGAATATGTCATCTCATCCTCCCTGGTCCCCCTTTTTCTAGCTTTGAGGATCATAATCTTTTTCTGCACTAACTTGCCACAGTCCCGAGTTTCTCAAGTTTCACTTATGTATACAGAGCACATAACATACACTCTTCTCCGGAGCTTCTAGCTCCCAGAAGAACGGAAAGCGAGTGATTCCTTGGAGAGTAGGGTGAATCTTTTGTGCCGATTTGACTTCATTGGTGCTTGATTCCTCTTCTAGCCAGCTGAGGTTGGTGTCCTGGTTGGCAAAGACCGGTCAAGTTTCTTCGTGAATGGGCTGACACTTGGGGGCCAGAAATGTTCTGTGATCCGGGACTCACTGCTGCAGGATGGGGAATTTACTATGGATCTTCGTACCAAGAGCACCGGCGGAGCCCCCACCTTCAATGTCACTGTCACCATGACTGCCAAGAGTGAGTTTCTGAGTCTTGCTCTTTCTTTATCCTTGAGATCCCTAATGTGCCTTCTTCTGTTAGTCTTTTTGGTGCTTTTTTCTTTGTGGTTCCCCTGTGTGAAGGTAGCCAGACCAGCATTCTGCTCCCAGTCCAATGATGCTGGAACATTGGAGAGTCCCTCCAGTTCTGTCTCAGTTCCTCATCTTGTAATATAAAGAAGCTGAACTGCATTGCCTTCTCAGTTCCTTCCTGCTTTGACTTCTTCAGATTAGCTCCCTGTTTTCTTGGAGTAGGTAGATTGTTGAGGTCCTTAATTAGCACTTAGTGCTCATCTCTTAGGCTCTTCTGTTAGAACTTGTTAGTGGTGGGCTGTCAACAGCCATTTCTAGCCTGAACATATGAATCAACATTTCTATGAGCCTTTGACCCCTAAATTTTAGTCTGTTCTTCTGCAGCCTTTAAGCTTGATTTTCCCCTTTTGAAAAGCCCTATTGTTTCAGGGTGACTGACAGCCTGCCTGTGTGGGGGGTTGGGAGGGATGAGGTTGGGTTACAGCCCCCAGGGTTGGACAGCTGCTGAACAGCTGGCAGGGGGTAGAATTGTGACACCTGGGTCCTAGCCTCCTCTCTCTTTCCTCCAGCGCTAGTCCTGCTGATGGGCAAAGAAGGTGTCCATGGCGGTTTGATCAACAAGAAATGTTATGAAATGGCCTCCCACCTGCGGCGTTCCCAGTACTGACCTCGTCTGTCCCTTTCCCACCACTCCCACAGCTTTTGCACCCCTTCCCGTACACACATACACCATTTTTATTTTTTGGGCCATTACCCCACACCCCTTATTGCTGCCAAAACCACATGGGCTGGGGGCAGGGGCTGGATGGACAGACACCTCCCCCTACCCATACCCTTCCTGTGTGTGGTTGGAAAACTTTTTTGTTTTTTGGGTTTTTTTTTTTTTTTTCTGAATAAAAAAGATTCTACTAACAAGGTGCTGTGTGGTTTGAGCTTGGGTGTCACAATGGGGACAAGCATCGTGACCTCCTTTATCCAGGCTTGGGGTTGGGAACAGGAGGGTTAAGGGACTTACAAAGTCCAGGGATTTGGGTTTCTTGCCTGTGTCCAGGACTAAGCACCTGCCTCAGGCCTACCTGACCAGGTGGCCCACCCCGTCCAGTATTTCTTAAGTCTAGGTCCTCAAGTGTGCTGGTCGAATTGTGGGTAATGGAATAGAGCCATGCAGACCAGAGAATGGGTCCAGGCCTGTGGGCAAGGCAGGGCCTGTTGAGTCATCCTCTGTGTGGGTGGGGCTCCCCCTCTGAGTCACAGCAAATGCCTGCTGGGGCTGTCCCTATGACTATAGGTCAATCTGTCTTCTGTCCCTTATGGCAAAAAAGAAAAGTGATTTCCCCCAAAAGATAACTTCTCTGTGAGAATGATCTCTGCCGTTCCTTAGTCCACAAAAACAATTTTATTAACCCAAGAAGTGACGACTCAGTCCCTTTGCTCCCCCACCCCCACCCCAAAGCCCCTCAAAAGGATAGGGCTGGGTAACTGAGAAACATGGGATGGAAATATCCTCTTTCCCTCAACTAGCAGAGTGGAGGAAGGAAGAGGATCTGTGCAAATAGGTCACCAGAGGTACCTGTGCATGGGGGAAACGGTCCGTACTAGACCGGGATGGCAGGGGAAGAGGAGGGAGAGGGTAGAGGATCTGTTGAGAGCCCAGGGAAAACAAGGGGGGCTGGAGCTAAGGAACCAAAGGAAGTGGGAAGGGTGGGGCTGGAGCTCAGGAGTGGGGTCCGTTCTGAAGCAGGGTGGTCCCTTGGCTCCCCTTCCTCATCACCCTCTTGCCCTTGAGTTTCTTCCTCTTGATCCTCATCCCCTGGACCCCGATGAACAGGCTGCTTGCAGATGGGGCAGGTCTTCCGGGTCTGAGTGAGCCAGGGGTCCACACAGCGGCTGTGATAGGCTGCAGAGAGGAATGAGGGTAAATCACTTAGTGCCTGCTAATGGCATAGGGCCATGGGCAAAGGCAGTGAGGGGCTCACCGTGAGTACAAGGCAGTACTCGCAGCTTGTCTCCATCTTCATATTCATCCAGGCAGATGGCACAGACATCATACTGGTCTCCTGGGGCAGAAAGTAATCTAGTCCTTCACTGAACCAGGGTCCACAAGAAAACACTCTGGCAGTCCTGTGGTGGAGCTAAGCCTTGCGAATTCATTTTCCTCGGTCTACAGGGCCAGTGGAAGAGCCAAGAGTGGTGCAGGCAGGATAAGGCCAGGGCAGAACACTTAAGAATTTGAGGCTAAAAGGGACATGCAAAGAAAAGCAAAGCAGAGGTAAAGGAAGTGGGCTTTTGGGGAGATGTGAGAGTGGAGATAGGGAGTGGGAGGAGGGGAAATGAGGGGGGGCAGGGCTTATGCTACAGCCTTATATGGGCACTGGAGGTTCCAGGACCTAAAGACCCAGTCCCTCCTTACCTGTTTCTACCTTCTGAATGAATCCTCGCCACATCTTCCATTTTTCTGCTCTCTCTCCACCTCCCTTATAGACAAGGTCTGTCCCACATCATTTTCCCCAACTATCATTGCTCTCCATCTCCTGTTCTATTTGCACCTCCTCTCCTGCCCTCATTGTATTTATGGATAAAAGGAGAAGAAAAGTTGGCATCTCAGGCTGGCACCTTCTCACTGCCATCTTTCTTTACCCCGTATCTCCTAGGCTCAAACTCCAGAACCAGTTAAGCGATGGGAAAAGTCCTTCTCTCCCCTAACTTTTTTGAGTTGGAGTCTCTTTCTATCACCCAGGGTGGAGTACAGTGGCACACTCACAGCCCACCCCAGCATGGACCTGCTGGGCTCAGGTGATCCCTCCGCCTCAGCCTTCCAAATAGCCAGAACTACAGGCACACACTACCATGCCCGGCTAATTTTTTATTTATTGTAGAGATGAGGTCTCACCAAGTTGCCTCGACTGGCCTTGAACCCGCAGGCTCAGGCATTCCACTTGCCTCAGCCTCCCAAAGTGCTGGGATTACAGCTGAGCCACCGAGCCCTGCCTCCCCTAAACTCCTTACCCTTCTGATAGTCATGCGTAGGAATCTGTTTCAGTTGTTCTTTGGTAAGTCGATTCCGCTGAAGCCGTTTCCGGTGCTGGATGCAACGAACTATCTGAGGAGAGGGGGAGTGGATAGAGCAGGCTTAGAAAGAGTTAGACAATTTAGGACAAACCATCCCAACCTCTCAACTCCAGATCCAGCCTGGCCTTACAGGCCTCAGCTCAGCTCTTCCCATAATGTTCCTGAGTTACTCACCATTACTGCTCCCATGGCCAAAACTAGTAGTCCCACAATCCCTGTGAAAGGGATGAGGTAGTAGCCCAAGGGGAAGCTATTGTCCGGAACCAGAAGCACCCGAGCCCTGGGGAAAGGGAGACCAGTCTCAGATGGGCAAGAAAGGCAAAAGGGACAAAGGAAGAGGGACAGAGTAACTGGGTCTGGAGAAGGCCAATGCGTGGGGAAAGGAGTGGGAAGAAAGTCAAGAGGCCCAAAAGGGAGGACAGGAGGCTGAATCAGTGGGGTAGTGAGCAGGCCTGGGCTCCAGGCTGGAACAGAACTGCTGAAGAATGGGAAAGAGACACATATCCTACCCCTTCTCGTAGACAAAGAGGGCACGCAGGTACTCGGAGCTCCTCTCTCCAATAAACACAGAGGGGATCCAGATTTGCTGCTGAATTTCCTCTGCAGGGATCAGGGTGTTACTCTGGGGACTCAAGCCTCCATTCAAATCCTTTGGGAGCCTGGGTATTTGGCACTTTTGCCCCATCCCACTCAAAGGATTGGCTTCTTTTCCTGAAGCCATCAAGCCTCCCATCATCTCTCAATCTGAGCTCTACTGAAAACCCAGTTGTCTAGATCCCTCAGCCTTACCACTATTCCACACCATGTTCAGGAGTTCATTGGAATTCACATTGTGTACTACAGCTGCACCATACCCAGCCTTCTGGGCATTTAGAACCTAAGGAAACAAGGCAGGAAACAAAGAGCCATCATGAGCCTTGCCTCTCTTTGTTCTTGGTGGCTTTTTTTACCTAAACTCAGCTGCCCAGTTCCCACTTCACATTCAGCAACCTTGAGGTCAAAGTTGCAGTCGAATCTTCGAAGCAGTGCAATAAAGACTGACCCATTGACCGGCGCTGGGGGTGGTGGGGCAATGGGGCTGCAAGCATTGTCTGGGTGAGCCTCCACAAGGAACCCCTGGGAGAGAGAAGCAAACAATAGTTAGTTTTTTCCTTTCTAGGTTCTGCTCTCCACAAGGCTCACCAAGCACAATGTCCCGCACATGGTACACATTTCTATCCTCACTTTCTTCTCATTCCTGGTATTTGGGCATGCTACCCAAATCAGAAGTCTACATTTTTAGCTAGGTGTGGTGGCTCACACCTATAATCCCAGCACTTTGGGAGGCTGAGGCAGGATGACCACTTGAGGCTAGGAGTTTGACACCAGCTTGGTCAACATAGAGCCCATATACATTTTTTAAAAATAAAAAGAAGTCTACATTTTCTCTTAGCCTCCTGAAAATGCAATTACATCCAACACCGTCTCTTCACCAGACTCTCCCTTTATGGGCTAACCTGTACCCCATATTCCCAGCTAATTCAGTTCTTCTACCTTCCAGTTTCCCACTGACTATAATACAATACCCTGCCCATCAGGTTCTGTTTCACATTCCCCTCTCCAGTACACACTCCTACAGAACACACTCCCCTCCCTTCAATTTTCCAGTTATCCATCTCAAAACTCTACTGCTATCTGCTCTGCCCAACTGAGTTCTAGTTATGTGGCAGTCTCTGTGATGAAGTACTACAAAACTGCTTGTCTAACTTACTCCTTGCAATAACCCTAAGAAAATTTCTACAATTCCATTTTACAGTAAAACAAACTAAGACTCAGAAATTAATTTGCCCCAGGTCATATAACCAAAAACTGGCACATGAGACCCTACTGAAAAGCATCTCTTGTTCCTTTTATCTTTGTCCACTGCCAGTCTCCCTGATAAGCTCAGAGTTCTAGGGGTGCACACTTTGTCTTCTCCCTCTAGATTCATTCTGGATTCCACACTAGACATGCTGGTACACTTAGCTCCTAACTTGACTCTTTTCCTACCTTGACTCTTTTCCTACCTTCAGCTTCACCCACGGCTAATCTCCCCAACCCCTGCCCAGGATGGAGGATTTTGCAAAGTAAAAAAGAAGAAAATCACCTGGAGCCCCTCCTGGCTCAGGGTAGCCCCAAATAAAGCTGGAAGGTCTGCAAAGTCCATGCTGGCATTGTGGTCCGAGATCTGAGAACAAAAAGTCCATGTTCCCCTCCAATCTGCAACCCACCCCCTTCAGCGCCCTTTACCCATTCGCCCCTCAAACTCACCGCTCGAATGAGCCCCCGGATGGGGGCCGCTCCCCACAGCACAGTGGCCACAACCACAGGAAGCGGGAAGGCCCCGGGGTGCATGGTAGCGAGAGAGGAGAGGCTGTGAAGGCCGCGTTCTGGTAACCCGGACGGAAGCGTAGTTCTGCGCCCTGCCCCTCCTTCAGGATCCCAGGGGTCCAATCACCCCCAGGTCCCACTTCCCAGCTACATGGGGCACCGGGGAAAGAACCCCGATTGGGGAACGAGATGTCCAACCCGTCTGGTGGAGCTGGGAGGGCGACACTAAACGGATCCTTCTCTGGTACGAGAATAAAACGGGGAAAGAGGAGGGAGGCTAACACAGGTGACAGAAAAACTTCTGGAAGGGTGGGGGAGCTCGAGGAGGTGGGACTTCCTCCAGGTGGGCCGTCTTCCTATCCGCTGGAAAGGGCTTCCGGTTAGGAAAGTCGGGCCGCTTCTTGCATTGGGCGCTCAAGATGAGAAACTTCCGGTCCTAAAAGCCCAGTTAAAGAAAGGTTAGAGATGGAGGGAGTGCCTGTGGAGATGGCAGGAGCATCGATGTCCCAGAAGACGACCTAATCGTTACCCCCCTTGGTTCCGGAGCTGCCCTGTTTACAAACCTTCCTCCTGCTGGCCGCTGCCGCCGCCGTACCTTCAAATCTCGCGAGAGTATTCACCACACTCCCCAACAACCGCTCGCAGAGGGGCGCTTGCTACATCTATCGCGAGAGATCTCATGACTCTGGCTAACCGGAATCACTCAGTCTCGCGAGGCCTTCAAACAAACGCCTGTCTTTTTTCCCGCGATTCCAATTCGGTAAGAACTGCGCCCTTCCTCGGGCTCCTAAATCAGCCACACCCCTTCCCGCACGCATCCTTCAAGCTCCTCCTTCAGCTCCGCCTCACTCCCGGCCGCCTTTGCGCTGCGCCTGCGCCCCCGCCGGCTGCCAGCTAGTGCTGGCCCTGAGAGCCAGGGGGCCGTGCGCGCGCCCACGGTCCGCTGCGCGCGCGGTGTCACCTTGGGCGCGAGCGGGGCCGCGCGCGCACGGGACCCGGAGCCCGGGCCAGTGAGTGGCGATGGCGGCGACGGCGAGTCCCGGAGCCGGCGGGATGGACGGGAAGCCCCGTACCTCCCCTAAGTCCGTCAAGTTCCTGTTTGGGGGCCTGGCCGGGTAAGCTCAGGCCCCAGGGATGGGAGAGGAGGAGGAGGGGACAGGCGCTAGGAATCGGGCTGGGTTCATCTCTGGGTCTGTTGTAGTGAACTGAGCCGGCGCGGGGTCAGCGCGACCCCTCGCGTATTGCAAGGTCCTTGATGAGCTGCCAGGGGCCCATTGCAGGGCCCCTTCTGGACTGCATGCAGGGCCATTACACAACCCCCGGCGGGCTACCTGAGTTTCCCAGCCCATTGCTTAGCTCTGCCGGGGTGTATGGGGTTCCAGGTCGTGAAATGGCTCCTGCAGAACTACTTGGAGTAGTAGTCCGCCATCCAGGGGTCATGGATGCTCCCCTCCACCCTTCCCTGGGTCGGACTGCATGCAGTCCCACATCCCTGCTTGATTCCCATGGAGCTGCTAAGAGCGCTTTCATTGTTTGGTTCCCACTGGACAGCTGGACTTTTCAGACCCATTGCTCCGGGTACACACCTGCGAGAGACTCCTAGACACATGCTTACCAGGCTCCTGAATCTTTAATCCAATGACAGGCCCCTGACCTTCGTAACCCCTTGCTGCCAGTCTCCAGTGGTCATTGGTAGATGTCATCTGGGACCCCTGGCCCTTGACTCCATCCCTGTCTTCCACAGAATGGGAGCCACAGTTTTTGTGCAGCCCCTGGACCTGGTGAAGAACCGGATGCAGCTGAGCGGGGAAGGGGCCAAGACTCGAGAGTACAAAACCAGCTTCCATGCCCTCACCAGCATCCTGAAGGCAGAAGGGCTGAGGGGCATTTACACCGGGTACTGGAGCCTCAGGATGGAGGGTCGGGTGTGGGTTGGAGCTCTAGACCTTAGCCTGATTCATTGACCCTCACTTCCCAGGCTGTCAGCTGGCCTGCTGCGCCAGGCCACCTACACCACTACCCGCCTTGGCATATATACCGTGCTGTTTGAACGCCTGACCGGGGCTGATGGCACACCCCCTGGCTTTCTGCTGAAGGCTCTGATTGGCATGACCGCAGGTGCAACTGGTGCCTTTGTGGGAACACCAGCTGAAGTAGCTCTTATTCGCATGACTGCTGATGGCCGGTGAGTTCCAGGTCTGAACCTGACCCCAGCCCTATTCCCCAGAGTTTAGAATGAAAGGCTCAATTTCTCATCCCAGACCTAGAGCAGAGTGTTTACCTGTTCTGGTCTCCCTCTCTTTGCTTCCGCGAGGCAGGGTGATCTATCCTGATCTTTGCTTCTTGCCTTCTCGCCAGGCTTCCAGCTGACCAGCGCCGTGGCTACAAAAATGTATTTAATGCCCTGATTCGAATCGCTCAGGAGGAGGGGGTCCCCACACTATGGCGGGTGAGTGAAAAGGCCAGAGACATGGGGAATATGGGGTCAAGTTTTAGGCATTTCTGACTCTTCTTCCTCTCCCCTACCTCCAGGGCTGCATCCCAACCATGGCTCGGGCTGTTGTCGTCAATGCTGCCCAGCTTGCCTCCTACTCCCAATCCAAGCAGTTCTTGCTGGACTCAGGTGAGACCCAGAGCTGGGCCCTTAGCTCCTAGCCTGGCCTGAGCCACCCCTGAGCTGACTGCCACTCCCTGCTTCACTCCCCCCCAGGCTATTTCTCTGACAACATATTGTGTCACTTCTGCGCCAGCATGATCAGCGGTCTTGTCACCACTGCCGCTTCCATGCCTGTTGACATTGTTAAGACCCGGTAAGTGTGTGGACCTGGGCCTGGAGAAGGGTGGGAGGGCCCTCTTTCTGTCTCTCAATGCCCTTACCTCCTCCCCTTCAGGATCCAGAACATGCGAATGATTGACGGAAAGCCGGAATACAAGAATGGGCTGGTGAGGAGGCAGTTTTGGGGGCTTGGGCGGGAGTGTCGGGTGCCCTGGGAAGGCTGAGAGGGTAACTGGGTAAGGGGTAAGGCCCTAGAGTCTGAGTCTTAACTCCAGCACCCTGCCTGCCTGTCTGTCTAGGATGTGCTGTTAAAGGTTGTTCGCTATGAAGGCTTCTTCAGCCTATGGAAAGGCTTCACACCATACTATGCCCGCCTGGGCCCCCACACCGTCCTCACCTTCATCTTCTTGGAGCAGATGAACAAGGCCTACAAGCGTCTCTTCCTCAGTGGCTGAGGTGGCTGGGGGCCTGGAGTCAGTGTGCCGGGCCTCCTACTCGCCTGCTACTCCTACAGTCACTGTGCCCCGGGGGCCTGGACTCTGCTGCCCTGGGCCCTTCTATTTATTTCCCCTTCACAGTTTGGTTTCCTCCTTTGCGGTAAAGGACTTTGGTCTGTTCTATCCCCTGCTGCAGCTTGCCCTGCTTGTCCTGATCCTGTGACCTCTCTGTCCCTGGCTGTTCCTTGAGGGGAGCTGGGAAATTCCCTGAGGATTTCTGGCCTCCTCTTGGGTGTTAGTTTCAGGGCACACAGGACAGCAGAAGATGCCCCTTCTCAGTGGGGACGCCAAGGCAGAGCTGAGGGGACAGAGAACAGAAGCCATCAAGATGGTTAAAGGGCCCACAGTGGGAAGATGTGGCCCTTCCTCCCCCTCATTGAGGACTTAATAAATTGGATTGGTGACACCACCCCCAAATCTGGAGAGTTGGGGGAAGTTAGGAGGGGGAAGAGACTGGACAAAGAAGCTGGTGTCCCTGGAGAATAGGAACTGGAGTTTTTAAGAAAAATTATTAAAGAAAAAGCACCCACTGGTCTTGTGCAAGTGCTTTATAAATCTGTTGTGCCACAGCAGCTG
Organism: Carlito syrichta; assembly: GCF_000164805.1. NCBI lineage: Eukaryota > Metazoa > Chordata > Mammalia > Primates > Tarsiidae > Carlito > Carlito syrichta. Next base: position 396,982 of record NW_007252916.1, on the reverse strand, counting down.
ACAGGACCAGGAAAACCCAAACCCCAGGCCCTGACTGTTGCCTCCCAATCGCTTGCCCAAGAATGCTGCAGATGCACAAGTCATGTCCCATAATCCCCAGGAAAACCCACCTGGGGTCTGGTGACTACTTCTGCAGTCTAAAAAGGGAGGGAATAGAGACCTTTGTGGGCTGAAGCCAGTGAGGGTGAAGGGGCAGGGCTTATGGGGGTGGGCTTGGGAGCCAGGCCCCAACTCCTGGAGGCTTGAGGAAAGTGGGGAAAGGTGGCCAGAGACCCAGCTGGGTCTCAGGCTGGGAAGAGTGGCCGTGTTATTTGTTTTTTTATAAGGAGATGTTCCCAGGACCAGCCCACAAGGAACCTAAAAACCTCTTGGGGCATAAAAGGACATAGGAAGGTGAAACTGAGAGGAGTGCTGGGCAGCATGTGGCCTGAGGGCTTTGTGCCAGGCCAGGGGACAGGCAGGCAGCAGGTGGGAGCTGTCCCCTTGGCAGAGTCTTGTCAACAGGAGAGGTGGAGCTCAGCATCCTGGCGCCCCTGCTGCTGCCTCGCTCTGTGCACACAGTGTCCTGGGCCTGGGTAGCTGCTTTGAGACACTTGAAGCCTGGACCTTGCCCTTAAGGAATTCCTAGTCCAGAGGAGAAGATTATACAGGGGCAGTTGGGAAATGGAGTGTAGCAGTAGAGCATTGCAGAGTGACTTGGAGTACCTGGCCCAGCCTAGGAGGAGAGACCTGCACACGAGTAGTTAGACTGAGTGAGGGCAGGGCAGGGGCAGCACACCTGGCTGGAGTGAGGAAAAGAGATTAGAAAGGAAAGTGTCGGGGAGCAGGGGATCTGAGGAGTTTGCAATGGTTGGAGCACAGGTTGTGAAGTGTTTGCTATGAGAGATGGAGCTGCACTGTCAGACAGGGTTTGTGCATGGCATCTCTGCTAAGCTCAGGAGTTGGTCCCCCTGGGGAAGTGTTCACAGCAGAAAGAGATGCAGTCAGATTTTCAGATTAGGAAGATTTTTTTTTTTTTTTTTTTTTTGGTGAGAAAGTAGGATTTGTTAAGACAGAAAAACTCCCATAGCAGGAAGGGACCTGAAAAAAATTGCCCAGAAAAATCCTGTTAGTACTATCTGAAAAGAGGGGTCTCCATGGAGCCAGAAAGGCTCAGCTTTCTCTCCCATTCCTTGGACCCCATACTCTGGCCTGTGCTGGAGATGGCGGGAGAGGAAGCCTCACCAGTGGGGTCAGGGAATGGCAGAATCTATGAAAGAAGGATGGGCCGGGCTCGGCTCAGCCTGTAATCCCAGCACTTTGGGAGGCTGAGGTGAGTGGATTGCCTGAGCTCGTGGGTTCAAGACCCTCCTGGGCAACTTGACAAAGACCTCATCTCTACAACAAACCAAAAATTAGTCGGGCGTGGTAGCGTGCGCCTGTAGTTCCAGCTACTTGGAAGGCTGAGGCGGAAGGATTGCCAGAGCCCAGCAGGTCGAGGCTGCGATGGCCGGGAGCGGCCATTGCACTCCAGTCTGGGTGACGGAGTGAGACTCCAACTCAAAAAAAAAAAAAGAAGGATGTTCCATTTGCCTGCGTCCTAGCTTGAGAGCAGGAACCCGAGGCTGTTCAACCAGACTCCCCAAGATGGCACACACGGTGGAGCCCACACCCTCCTCACCCGCTAGCTTGGGCAGTGAGGAGAGCTACTTTGCCTCAGTACTGTAGGCTGCAGGCAGGTAGTCTCAGCAGTGTTCACTAAACTCTAGGGAGATGTGTGGTTCTTGGACTGGATCTGATGCTTGAAGTGACCTGGTGAGTGGCCACCCCTGGAGGACAAAAGGGAGTACCCCAGGCAGGAGGAATGTAGGCCACAACTGGAGGTTTCCTGGGCAAGTCGTTTTGACCAGAGTGGGGGCCGTTGTAACTTTGTGAATTCTCGTGACAGGTGCCCCAGCCACTTTGCCCAAAAGAAAGTTTTTCTTTTGAAATTATGTTTTATTAAACAAATGGTATACAATAATGGCGGAAAACTTGAAAATGGTAAAGAGAAGAAAGTAAAACCACCCATATTTATAAGACCCAGAGATAATCAGTGCTCACATCCTGGTAAATCACTACAAATTTTCTTCTATATGCAGATGTATGTGGGAGCCGTGCTCTATTCTGTTTGTTTGTTTTTCCTAAAAACTCCCCAAAGTGATGGTAATAACCGTGTGGTCTGGCAGCGCCCCATGCAGCATAGGGCACTGTTCTGTGACCCACTCAGCTACTCTATTTCACTACACCTCCTGATTCACTAGGCCTGAGGTCGTGTGTGTGTGTGAGTGAAGAGGGTGCTTTTGATGAAGGAAGAGGAACAGACTGCCCCATGACCCTATGCCCCCCCCCAGCTAGATCCCAGTAGGAGAGCCCATCAGAGCTTCTCTGAAGGTCTCCAGACCTCCCACCCTCAGAGGCTGTGGCCAGAGTACCTAATACCCACTGTGCCCAGCAGGTCTTGACCACGACCCTGACTCAGAGCTGAGGGCCGCCGTCCTGCCACCAGAGGCCCCACACGGCCATTAGGCCGTACCCACAGGAAGAGGCTGGAGCGGAATGTCGGGAGTGAGCCTCGAAGGAAGAGCAGCCAGGTTCGGGGCACCGTCACTTGCCTTTCCCTCTGCAGCTCCAGATATGTGGTGTGCATAGTTGTCCTCTGCAACTCCAGATATGTGGTGTGCATGGCTGTGGCCAGAGCATTATCCTGGTCAGAGTCCAGGGCCTGTGGTTTCATATGCCAGATCCAGGTCAGCAGCAGGATGAGAACCACAGAGGCAAACAGGAGCCAAAGGAGACCCAGGATGTAGAAGCCCAGTGAGAGGAGGCAGCAAAAGTCAGGGATGAGAAAAGGGTCCTTTCTGAAGCTATCAAAATGCCCTTGAACCACCCCGCGGACCTCTGGGAGCTGGCTAGACTCAGGGATGATTGTTGGGGATTTGAAGATAGTAGGGAATGAGGTAGGTTCTGTGGTTAAGAACGTGGTGGGTTTTGGGGTGCTCAGGGTTGTGGTGGGTTCTGAAATGGTTGTGGTGGGCTCTGGGGTGGTTGCAGTGAGTTCTGGGGTGTTCGGGGCCATGGTGGGCTCTGGGGTGTTCGGGGCCGTGGTGGGCTCTGGGGTGGTTGGGGCCGTGGTGGGCTCTGGGGTGGTCGAGGTCGTATTGGGCTCTGGGGTGGTCAAAGTTGTGGTAGGTTCAGTAGTGGATTTTGGAGTTTCGGATATTGTGTTGAATTCTGTGGTAGTTGGGAATGTGGTAGAATCTGAGATCCATCTGGTTGAAAATGTGGATTCTTGGGTTGGATACGTGGAGGACATCTGGTTGTCTAGAGAAGCAGTAGGCTGTGAGTAGAATAGGCCCCAGTGGATTGTATGGGCTTTGGTGGAGAACTTGACCACAGTCCTTGTGACATTTACCTTATCACCCTCAGTGACCTCTTCTGCATAGTCATCGTAGTCTGCGTCATCCCCATCACCAACTGTGGGGCAGCCCTTCCCTGGGTAGTCGTAGACAGGCATCTTGTCCATATTGGCACATCGCACACTGGCCACATTGGGAGTCATGGCCGTAGTGGCATCCAGACTCTCCTTCCATAGATAGACATTCTTGTCATTGTCCTGCAGCCAGCGACTGAAATAGAGGATCTCGCAGCTGCAGTACCAGGGGTTCCCGTGGAGAAAAGCAAAAGGCAGGAGGAGGTTCCCAAAGAAGCCCTTTGGTATGGTGTACAGTGAGTTATCTTGGAGGAAGAGAGTATCAAGTTGCTCCAGCTCATCCAGGAGCCCAGCGGGCAGCTCAGTCAACTTGTTGTTAGCCAGATTGAGCTTCTTCAGTTGGGGTGTGGGCGCCAGGAGCCCTGGAGGCAGCGTCTTCAGCTTATTGCCACGCAGGGAGAGCTCATGGAGTTTGCTCAGGCCCTGTAGGGCACCAGGAGACAACAAGGTCAGTTGGTTGAAGGAGACGTCCAGGCTAGCAAGAGCAGGCAGTGCCTGCCCTAGGGAGGGCAGACTTTTCAACGCATTATAGGATAGATCCAGAGTCTCCAGCAGTGGCAGCTTCTCATTGGCCTGCAGCTGGGTCAGCTCGCATTGATCTAGGTACAGCTGAGTGAGGTGGGTGAAAGGCACCAGGGCTGCCGTGGAGAAGGTACGCAGCGGGTTCCCACCCAAGTGGAGGATGCTTGTGTCTGCTGGAAGGTCTGGAGGCAGCGCCAGCAGCTTCCTCTTATCGCAGTTCACTTCTAGCTTGCTGGTCACTTTGGAGACCTCACAGGTGGATTCAGGGTGTGAGGGACTTGGCAGCAGGAGCAGCAAGAAGAGGAGAGGCATGGGGACCTGTGGGCAAGGAGGCTTGAGTGGACACCCGGCCAGCTCCCGGCAGCATTCCCCTAAGCCCGCGGCTTCCCTTCTAGAAATTCGGCTTCCACACCTCCCATCCTCCCCACTCCCTTCTCCCTCTGTCAACCCCAGAACGGAAACCGCCAGCTCCAGGTGCTTAGCTCTTCTAGCCGCCCCACCCCCACCCCCCTCCTGGCCAGTTCCAACCCTGGCTTACTGGCAGACAGAAAGACCTCCAAAGGCACAGAGCTTCTTCCAGGGTGTGACTCATTCCTCCTCTCTTCCAGCTCTCCCTGGAGGGCCTTGGCCAGTGGCAGGAAGGAGGTGGCAGCCTGATAGGGACTCCCGTGACCCAGGAACAGCCACCTCGTCAGACACAGGCCCTTATCACCTCCCCCACAGCTTTCCTCCAAGCCCGCCTCACAGTTGTGTTCTGCTTTCCTTTGAAGCTGAGGAGAACAGGAGTGGATTCCCTCAAGCACCACCCTCCTCCATCTTTCGAAAACCTCTCCAGATGCCACGCTCTCTTCCCTTTCACATCTGCATTCTTAGAGTTGCCGAATTTTAATTCTCTCCCACTGTGCCTCTGCGCTCTCACCCCACTTCAGGCTGACTTCTCCCCGCCTACTCTACTGACTCGGTTCTTCCCGAGGTCTCTAGTGCCCTCTGTTCCCTTACACCCACTGGTCACTTCTCCATTATGGTCTGTCTCGATTTCTGCAGCCTGTACACCCATGGCCACTTCCTCCTTGGAGTTTTTCCTTTGGCCTCTGTGACACGTGATCCTGTTATTTTCTTGGTTTGTCCCCTTACCTACCTGATTGGTCCTTCTCAACCTTCTTTGTAGATTCTTCTTCCTAAACCATCCACCCCCTCGCCCTCCAGTTTGTTCTTGGGCCCTCTTCTTTCTTACGCTGCAGTCACCTGGAATTGTTTTCATTCATTCCCTTGCCTTCAACCACTGCCTATGCCCCAGTGGCTCTCAAATCTATCACTCTAGTTCATACTTTTCTCCTGAGACCCAAACATATATGTCCAACTGCCTTTTGGACTTCCGTATAGGCACTAAAACAGTATGTTCAAAACTAAGCTCACCGTTTCTCTCCAAAGGCTTCTCCTGTGTTGTTCAGCCTGATAAATGGTACCACCATCCACTCAATTCAAACAAAATTCCTAACAGATATCCCCAACTCCTCACCCATCTTTACCCCCACATTCAACCTACCACCAAGGCCTGCTGATTTTTTTTTTAATTCGCAGTCTCACTCTGTTACCCAGGCTAGAATACAGTGGCACACTCAACGGCCACCGCAGCCTTGACCTGCTGGGCTCAGGCATGGACCACCATACCTAGCTAATTTTTGATTTACTGTAGAGACAAGGTCTTGCCATGTTGCCCAGGTTGGTCTCAAACCCCTGGGCTCAGGCAATCCTCTCGCCTCCTCCTCCCAAATTGCTGGGATTACAGGCATGAAACCACTGTGTCTGGCTTAAGGCCTGCTGATTTTATCTCCAGGCACTCTCAAATCCACTCTCTATCCCCACCGCCACCATTTCCAGTCTGGGACACCATCTTCTCTCTACCATTGCCTTGCAGCAGCCTCCTAGTTGGTCTCCCAACTTTCTGACTCCCCTTCTCCTCTCCAAGCTCCACCAGAGTTGTCCTTCAGAACTGCAGATTTGCTCATATCCTTCCATGCCTTGAAACTCCCCCATGGCTCCTTGTAGATCTCAGGAGGAAGTCCGAAGTCCCTACTGTGCCCTGCAGGGTCCTGCAAGATCTGACCTTGCCTGCCGGTCCAGCCCCATCTTTTCCTACTCTACCCTCATTCTTGATCATTCTCCTTCCTGTGCCTGAACTTTCTCCTTATCCCTCAACCCTTTATGCCTAACTCTTACTTGTCTGGCAAGTTCCAGCTCAGAATTTCTTCTTCCCGGAGCTTTTTCTTACTACCCAAAACCAGGTTAGGTGTCAGTTTCAGAGAGTCAGCCACCATGTTTGTTGGTCCACTGTCTCTTCTTTTTTTAAAAATTTTTTTGAGTTGGAGTCTCACTCTGTCACCCAGGCTGGAGGGCAGTGGCTTGCTCACAGCTACCACAGCCTCAACCTGCTGGGCTCAGGGGATCCTTCCACCTCAACCTTCCAAGTAGCTGGAACTACAGGTATGCACCATCAAGCCTAGCTAATTTTTCTTGGTTTATTGTAGAGATGAGGTCTCGTCAAGTTGCCCAGGCTGGTCTTGAATTCGTGGGCTCAGGCAGTCCTCTCACCTCGGCCTCCCCAAGTGCTGGGATTGTAAGCATGAGCCACCGTGCCTGGCCACTGTCCCTTCTAATGATGAAAATGTCCCACCTCCCTGTTTCTCAGAAGGGGCGCCATGCAGCCAACTGAGCCTGCCCCATTTGCTTACAACTGGTGTCAGGGGTAGACACTTTAACCAGATGCAGTTAATCTGTAAGCTTGCCATTTGTATAACTTGTCAGCTGCAAAAAGTATTTTATTTTATTTTATTTTGAGTTGGAGTCTCACTCTGTCGCCCCAGACTGGAGTGCAGTGGCCGCTCCCGGCCACCGCAGCCTC
>NW_007252916.1:380841-389612 GCF_000164805.1 Carlito syrichta | reverse complement strand
AGCGCTCACCTGTAATTCCGGCTACTTGGAAGGCTGAGGCGGAAGGATCGCCGGAGCCCAGCAGGTCGAGGCTGCGGTGGCCGGGAGCGGCCACTGCACTCCAGTCTGGGTGACAGAGTGAGACTCCAACTCAAAAAAAAAAAAAATGTGGAGCCTGGTGCAGTGGCTCACGCCTGTAATCCCAGCATTTTGGGAGGCAGAAGCCAGAGGATTGCCTGAGTCCAGGAGTTCGAGACCAGCCTGGGTAACATGGTGAGACCTCGTCTCTACAATAAATCAAAAAAATTAGCCGGGTGTGGTGGTGTGCACCTGTGGTTCCAAGTACTTGGAAGGCTGAGGTGGAAGGATCACCTGAGTCCAGCAGGTGGAGGCTGCAGTAACCATGAGCATGCCACTGTACTCCAACCTGGGCAACAGAGTGACACTCTGACTCAGAAAAAAAAAAAAGAGAGAGAATGGGGTCATTAGTATCAGGAAGTGAGGCAGAAGTTTGCCTAGAGAGAAACCATGATGTTGAGTTATGATCCTGAGGTTGTTGATTTTTACTGCATTGATACCAGTTAGAATTTTTAGTTGTAAGCAACAGAAAATTTTCTACCTAGTCAGGGGCAGTCACACCTATAATCCCAGCACTTTGGGAGACCAAGGTAGGAGGATTGCTTGAGCCCAGGAGTTTGAGACCAGCCTGGGCAACATAGAGAGATTTCATCTCTACAAAAAAATGAAAAAAAAAAATTAACTGGGCATGGTGTCACATACCTGTAGTTCTAGTTACTCAGGAGGCTAAGGTAGAAGGATCACCTGAGCCCAGGAGGTCAAGGCTGGGGTGAGTTGTGATCGTGCCACTGCACTCCAGCCTTGGCAACAGAGTGGGACCCTGACTCAAAAAAAAGAAAAGAAAAGAAAAGAAAGGCCCAGGTGCAGTGGCTCACCCTGTAATCCCAGCGCTTTGGGAGGCAGAGGTGAGAGGATTGCCTGAGCCTATGGGTTAGAGACCAACCTGGGTAACATGACAAGACTTTTTCTCTAAAATCTATCTATCTACCTACCTACCTACCTACCTACCTATCTATCTATCTATCTATCTATCTATCTATCTATCTATCTATCTATCTATCTATCTATCCACTTGGAAGACTGAGGTGGAAGAATCACCTGAGCCTAGCAGGTCAAGCTGCAGTAGCTGAGTGTGCTACTGCACTCCAGCCTGGACGACAGAGACTCCAACTCAAGAAAAAGAAAGAAAGAAAGAAAAGAAAAAATGTTCTGGATAATTTAGACTACAAAGGAAATCATTAAAATACATGGGCAGGTCAGCACAGTGGCTCATACCTGTAATCCCAGCACTTTGGGAGGCCAAGGTGGGAGGATTGCTTAAACCCAGGAGCTCGAGACCAGTTTAGACAACATAACATGACCTGTCTCTGCAATAAATAAATATTAGCCAGGCATACTGGTGTACACCTGTAGCTCTAGTACTCACGAGCCTGAGCAGAAAGATCACCTGAGCCCAGGAAGTCGAGACTTCGGTGAGCATGATCATGCCACTGCACTTCAGCCTAGGCAAAAGAGTAAGACCCCAACTCAAACAAAACAAAGAAAACGTTGGCTACTTCATAGACTTTCGTAGACTTCTCCATGAGGACTGAAGAACCAGACATTGAGTTATGCAGCCAGGAACAGTGCCCAGAACCAGGCTGCAGAACCAGTCTGGCGAGCCAAACTCTGCTCCTGCAAGGCCAGATCACTGAAGCTTGCATCACTGCAGCTGCGGAAGCAGAAACTCCCACAACCTCCCCTGTTGCGGAGAGAAGATTCTACACCATCTTATTTTTTGGTGATACTAGCTTCAAAGTCTGGGGGTCTCATTAGTCGTGACTGTGACTCAGCTGCAAGGGAGTCTGGGAAAGCAAGTATCTGCCATTTTCTGCTTCTGTAATAGGAAGCATGTTCTGCATCTCCAAAGATTCTGAAGTTGAAGGACTTTCCAAAGATAGAAAAGAGACATGTTTTGGCACTTTGGCACCTATTGAAGTGATTCTGTGTTTTATTTTCCCCAGATTTCAATGTCCTGAATTATGTTAATACATTTTCAAATTTTGCATCTTTGACTTTTTATTTTATTTAATTTATTTATTTTTTCGAGACAGGGTCTGGCTCTGTCTTCCAGGCTGGAGTGCAGTGACATGACCATGGCTCACTGCAGCCTTGAACCCCTGGGCTCAAGCAAGCCTCTCACCTCAGTTTTGCACCACCACACCTGGCTAACTTGTTTTTTGTAGAAACAGGGTCTTGTTATGTTGCCCAAGCTGGTTTCAAACTCCTGGGCTCAAGCAATCCTCCCACCTCAGTCTCCCAAAGTGTAAGGATTATAGGCATGAGCCACCACGCCCAGACCCCCTCCATTTTTTTAAAATATAGAGATGGGGTCTTGCTATGTTGCCCAGGCTGGTCTTGAACTCCTGGGCTCAAGCAATCCTCGTGCCTCAGCCTCCTCAGTCACTGGAATTACAGGCATGGGTCACAATGCCTGGCATATTTTGCATCTTTGAATGCTTGGAATTAAACCTACTTGGTCATTATGAATTATTATTTTAATATAATTCTAGGTTGATTTGTCAACAGTTTATTTAGAACTCCTACATCTAAGTTAGAAAATAGAAATGGCATATAGATTTATTTTAGGAATCTTTGTTTTTCTGTTTGTTTTGTAATCGAGGTTATGCTAGTCTTGTAAAATAAGTTGATGAACTTTACATTCCTGGAACAGTTATAGATCACAGGGATTTTCTGTTCTATGTAAGTTGGTGAAATTCACCTATAAACCCACCTGAACCTGATGCCATTTGGGAGATAGTTTCCAAATACTCTTATAATTACTAATTATTGATCCGTTGAGGTTTCTACTTCTTGAGTCAGTTTTCGTAATTTATATTTTCTTTAAAGTTTGAAAAATTGATATATAGTAGTTGTACATATTTTGAGGAGTACATGCAATATTTTGACATATATATGCAAATTTATCAAGTCAGGGTAATTGGTATAGCCATCACCTCAGATATTTATCTTTGTATTGGGAACATTACAACTTTTCTAGCTATTCTGACATATACAATAGTGTCAGGCATGGCGGCTCATGCCAGTAATTCCAGCACTTTGAGAGGCCGAGGCAGGAAGATTGCTTGGGCCTGGGATTTTTTGTTTGTTTGTTTTTTTGAGTTGAAGTCTCACTCTGTCGTCCAGACTGGAGTGCAGCCTTGACCTGCTGGGCTCCAGCGATCCTTCTGCCTCAGCCTTCCAAGTAGCTGGAACTACAGGCGCACTACCACGCCCGGCTAATTTTTTGATGTATTGTAGAGATGAGATCTCGCCAAGTTGCCCATGCGGGTCTCGAACCCGCAGGCTCGGGCAATCCACTCACCTCAGCCTCCCAAAGCGCGGGATTACAGGCTGAGCCACTGAGCCTGGCTGGGCCCAGGATTTTAAGGCTGCAGTAAGGTATTATCATGCCACTGCACTCCAGCCTGGACAATAGAGTGAGACCTCATCTTAAAAGAAAAGAAAATAAGCCAGGCTCGGTTTAAACCGGGCGACAGAGTGAGACCCCAACTCCAAAAAAAAAAAAGAAAAGAAAAGAAAAGAAAAGAAATGTACAATAAATTATTGTTAACTATAATTTCCCTACTGGAGTATTAAATACTAGAACTTATTTCTTAAATCTAATAGTAGTTTTGTATTCATGGTAATTTATATGTGTAGTAAAATTATGTTTTTCATGTGGATGTTCAAATTTATACATCCAAGGTTGAACATTTATGCTTTTTTTTTTTTGAGTTGAGATCTCATTCACGCCCAGGCTGGAGCGTGGTGGCATGATCACAGCTCACTGCAGCCTCGAACTCCTGGGCTCAAGTGAACCTCTTACCTCAGCCCCCTAAGTAGCTGGGATTACTGGTGGGTGCCACCACATTTGGCTAATTTTTTTTGTATTTTTTCATAGAAATGAGGTCTCGCTATGTTGCCTAGGCTGGTCTGGAACCCCTGGGCTCAAGCAATCCTCTTGCCTCAGTCTCCCAAAGTGCTGGGATTACAGGCATGAGTCATTGTGCCTGGCAAACATGTATATGTTTATCACTTGTTAAAATCTCTATATTGGCTGGGCTCAGTGGCTCAGCCTGTAATCCCAGCACTTTGGGAAGCCAAGGCAAGTTGATTGCCTGAGCCCACAGGTTCGAGACCAGCCCAGGCAAGTTGGCGAGACCTCAGCTCTACAGTAAATAAAAAAAATTAGTCGGGCATGGTAGCACGAGCCTGTGGTTCCAGCTACTTGGAAGGCTGAGGAAGAAGGATTGCCGGAGCCCAGCGGGTCGAGGCTGCAGTGGCCATGAGCGTGCTACTGCCCTCCAGCCTGGGCGACAGAGCGAGACTCCAACTCAAAAAAAAAATCTCCATATCTATGGTGATGACCCCCAGTGTTGTTAATTGTATTCTCTCCATCTCCCTTTCTCCCTAGCCTTCTTTCTGTCTTCATCAAACTTGCCAAATATTGGTCTATTTTATTGGACTAGTCAAAGAACCAATTTCTGATTTTACTAGTCAGTAATTCTTTTGTGTGTGTGTGTATGTTGGAGTCTCACTCTGTCACCCAGACTGGAGTGGGCTTGACCTGCTGGGCTCCGGCGATCCTTCCGCTCAGCCTTCCAAGTAACTGGAACTACAGGTGCGCGCTACCACCCCCAGCTAATTTTTTGATTTATTGTAGAGATGAGGTCTCGCCAAGTTGCCCAGACAGGTCTCGAACCCGTGGGCTCAGGCAATCCATTCACCTTAGCCTCCCAAAGCACGGGATTACAGGTTGAGCCGCCAAGCCTGGCTTAGTCAGTAATTCTTTAAACATTTTTTCTGTTTGATGAATATCTACTTCTTTTTGAGCTGGGGATCTCACTCTGTCGCCCAGGCTGGAGAGCAGTGGCACATCATAGCTCACCTCAGCCTTGATCTTGTGCCTCAGCCTCCCAAGCAACTGGGACTACAGGCTCATGCTACCACGCCTGGAAATTTTTTAATTTCTTGTAGAGACGAGGTCTTGCTATGTTGCCCAAACTAGTCTTGAATTCCTTGGCTCAAGCTATCCTCCCACCTCAGACTCCCAAAGTGCTGAGGTTACAGGCATGAGCCACCTTGCCCTGCCTACTTTTATCTTCAACCCCTTGCACTCGGATGTCTCCTGGGAGGTGACATTGTAAATCTAGTAAGATACTTGGATGTCCTCTTTCAGGGAATATAGATTGCTGATGATTATACAGGACAAACTTACGCAACCACAGATTTTTTTAAAATGTATGTTTCCTTGAAGTTTTCCATTCAAGTTTCATGAAAAAGTAAATCACGAGTTGGAATATATACTGAGATATATGTCAAAAAAAATCAGCTGGTGTTAGGGAGAAAGAGAATGTGTGGCGTGCTTTCACAGTGGTACTGACACCTCTCTGTAACAGAAGGTAGCAATTGAGTATTTATATAAGAAAGGCAGCTTTTTATCATATAGCATACATAACTTGAAAACATAGATAAGTAAGTTATTGTAGCCTTAAAAGAAAGAGATTTTGGCCAGGTGCCGTGGCTCAAACCTGTAATCCCAGCACTTTGGGAGGCTGAGGTGAGAGAATTGCCTGAGTTCAGGGGTTCAATTAGTCGGGCGTGGTGACGCATGTCTGTAGTTCCAGCTACTTGGAAGGCTGGAGGGAAGGATCGCTTAAGCAGGTAGAGGCTGCAGTGGCCGTGAGTGTGCCACTGCACTCCAGCCTGGGTGACAGAGTGAGATTCTGACTCAAAAAAAGCAAAGAGAGAGAGACTTTCAAAGTTGAAGACAGATCGTATTGAAGTATTGAGCAGCACAGATCAAATATATCTATCTGCACTGTCAGAAAAATAAAATTGGAAAAGTAATATGCTTTTTTTTTTGAGTTGGAGTCTCATTCTTTGTCACCCAAGCTGGAGTGCAGTGCCACGCTCATGGTCACTGCAGCCTCGACCTGCTGGGCTCAGGCCATTCTTCCACCTCTGCCTTCCAAGTAGACGGAACTACAGGTGTGCACTACCATACCCGGCTTCTTTTTGTGATTTATTGTAGAAATGAGGTCTCACCAAGTTGTCCAGGCTGGTCTTGAACCCCTGGGCTCAGGCAATCCTCTCACCTTGGCTGCCCAAAGTGCTGGGATTACAGGCTGAGCCACTGCATCCAACCAGTAATATTCTTTTAATAAAAGTTCATTCTGTGATTTTGTAATTTACAATTAGAAATTTTTATTCATTTATTTAGTTTGCAGAACAATGGCAATATGTAAAAACAAAAGTGAGAGTTGGCCGATCATGGTGGCTCACCTCTGTAATCCCAGTATTTTGGGAGGTGGAGGTTAGAGGATTGCCTGAGCCCATGGGTCAAGACCAGCCTGGGGAACTTGGTGAGACCCCATCGCTACAATAAATAAAAAAATTAACCAGGCGTGGTGGCGCACACCTGTAGTTCCAGCTACTTGGAAGACTAAGGTGGAAGGATCGTCTGAGCCCAGCAATTCGAGGCTGTGGTGGCCATGAATGTGCCACTGCACTCCAGCCTGGGCAATAGTGAGACTCTGACTCAAAAAAAAAAAAAAAAAGTTAGAGTCATAATATAAGCAGCAGCAAAGATGAGTTAGATTTTAGACTTTTGTACAGATAAGTTAGAAAAAATAAACCTTGATGTGGAAGAAAACAATAGTAGTGATAGTGATACCATCCCACCAAGAAGAAAATAGGCAAATGTAATCGAAAGTGACAGCAATGAAATGTTAGTAGTTTTGAAAAAGTGGAAGACAAAGTATCGTCAAGTGAAGGATGGGAAGATGTTACAGAAAAGGAGGATCCCCCAGCGAGAATAAATTTTGTTGTACATTCTCAAACAACAGGATCACAAATGGCAAGTAACATAAGAGAGCCAATTGACCATTTTACTCTGGATTTTGCAAATTAATGAGTGGGTAATGTAATAAAAGAAATGAATCATTATGCAGGTGAAAAAAATAAGGAAAAAGCAGCTGTCACGCAAATCAATTTGGTATAAGTGGCATGACGTTGACTATCAGGAATTTTTAGCTTTTATCACAGTTATCTTAATGTGGGAGGAAGAAAATGAGACTGCATTGTATGCTCAGAGAGAAAAACACCAGGTGGAAGACATCAAACAAATTACTATTGCACAACATGTATCAATGAACCTGCAATGCATGTCGGTGACTGTTACCACACATTAGAAAAATGTCAGATATAAAATTTTGATTTCTTTTTTTGAGTCGGAATCTCACTCTATTGCCCAGGCTGGAGGGCAGTGGCATGCTCACAGCCACCACAACCCCAACCTGCTGGGCTCAGGTGACCCTTCCACCTCAGCTTTCCAAGTAGCTGGAACCACAGGAACGCACCACCATGCCCTGCTAATTTTTCGACTTATTGTAGAGATGAGGTCTCACCAAGTTGCCCGAACTTGTCTCGAACCTGTGGGCTCAGGCAGTCCTCTCACTGCAGCCTCCTAAAGTGCTGGGATTATTGACGTGAGCCACCATGCCTGACCTGAAATTTTGATACTTTTTGTCATAAATTAAGTTCCTCAATGTCCACAATTTCATCATGCCTGGCACGGTGGCTCAGCCTATAATCCCAGCACTTTGGGAGGCCAAGGTGAGAAGACTGCCTGAGCCCAGGCATTCTAGACTAGGCCGGGCAACTTGGTGAGACCTCATCTCTACAATAAATCAAAAATTAGCCAAATGCGGTGGTGCGTGCCTGTAGTTCCAGCTACTTGGAAGGCTGAGGCAGAAGAATCACCTGTGCCCAGCAGGTCAAGGCCATGGTGGTGGTGAGTGTGCCACTGCACTCCAGCCTGGGCCACAGAGTGAGACTCCGACTCAAAATAAAATTAATCATAAACTAAATATTGTTACAATAAAATAATTGATTCCAATGCTATGCCATTTAATATGAAGTGATTTGTCTTTCCAGTACCATACTATTTCATAAAAATGTATGGTCAAGTTACTGGTAGGTGATCAATGAGATGTCTCTGAGTGCAAAGGGCTAATAATTCTTCCCACTTTGAACCTATTTTTGTTGGGGGGGGGTTCTACTTTTTTTTTTTTTTTTGTAGAGCTAAGATCTCACTATGTGCCTAGGGTGATCTTGAACTCCCGGCTCAAGTGATTCTCCTGCCTCGGCCTCCCAAAGTGCTAGGATTACAGGCATGAGCCATGATGCCTGACCTTAGTTCTAAGAGATTTTTGTAGATTATTTAGGATTTTCCATGTAGATAATCATTAATTTGCAAATGATAACAGTTTCATTTTTTCTTTTCCAATCTATATGCCCTCTATTTCCTTTTCTTACTTATTGCACTGGCTGGAATTTCCAGTACTATGTTGAATAAGAACAGTGAGAGCAGAAATTCTTGCCTGGTTCCTAATCTTACGGGAAAAGCATTCAGTCCTTCATCATTATGTATGTTGGCAGCAAAGTTTTTATAGGTATTCTTATCAGGTTGGGCAAGTTCCATGCTATTCCTGTTTCTCTATGGGCTTTTGAAAAGATTGTATTCGCCGGGCTCGGTGGCTCAGCCTGTAATCCCGCGCCTTGGGAGGCTGAGGTGAGTGGATTGCCTGAGCCCGTGGGTTCGAGACCCGCCTGGGCAACTTGGCAAGACCTCATCTCTACAATAAATCAAAAATTACCCAGGCGTGGTA
>NW_007252916.1:376869-380297 GCF_000164805.1 Carlito syrichta | reverse complement strand
CTTCCTTCCTTCCTTCCTTCCTTCCTTCCTTCCTTCCTTCCTTCCTTCCTTCCTTCTAATTGGAGACAGGATCTTGCTCTGTCACCAAGGTTGAAGTGTAGGGGAATGATCATAGCTCACTGCAGCCTCAAACTCCTGGGCTCAAGGGATCCTCCTGTCTCAGCCTCCCAAGTAGCTGGAACTGCAAGCACATGCCACCACACCAAGCTAATAGAATATATATATATATATATATATATATTGTAGAAGTAGGATCTTGCTACGTTTTCCAGGCTGGTGTCAAACTCCTGGCTTCAAGTGATCCTCCCACTGCCACCTTACAAAGTAGTGGGATTACAATAGTGGGCCACTAAGCCTGGTCAATTTTTTTTTTTTGCTCTGAAGTCTACTTAATCTGATTTTCTGATATGGCTCACTCTTGCAATCCCAGCACTTTGGGAAGCTGAGACAAGAGGATTGCTTGAGCTTAGGAGTCTGAGACCAGCTTAGGCAACATAGCAAGACCTCATCTCTACCAAAACAATCAAAGAATTAGCCAGACATGATGGTGCGTACCTGCAGTCCCAGCTACTCAGGAGGCTGAGGTGAAAGGATCACCTGAGCCCTGGTGGTTGAGGCTGCAGTGAGCTGTGATTATGCCACTGAACTTTAGTCTAGAGGTGACAAAATAAGACTCTGACTAAGAAAAAAAACAAAAACAAAAGCAAGCTACTTCTGCTTTTCTCTGTTTAGTGTTTGCCTTTTTTATGTACCTTTAAAAGACCCCCAAACTTTCTACCTTCCTATATTGCTACATTTGAAGTGAGTTTCTTATAAACATAGCATGTTGGGTCACTCTTTTTCTTTCTTTCTCTCTCTCTCTCTCTCTCTCTCTCTCTCTCTCTCTCTCTCTCTCTTTCTTTCTTTCTTTGACTAGGAGCCTCACTCTGTCACCCAAGCTAGAGTGCAGCGGCATGCTCACAACCACCACAGCCTCAACCTACCGGGCTCAGGCGATCTTCCACCTCAGCCTTCTAAGTAGCTGAAACCACAGATGTGTGCCACCATGCTCAGTTAATTTTTTGATTTATTGTAGAGACTTCACTCACCTCGGCCTCCCAGAGTACTGGTATTACAGGCTGAGTCACTAAACCCAGCCTAATTTTTTAATTTTAAAGATGTGGGGTACAATTCAGGGTTAGATATACAAACGCTGATTATGCAGGTAGCCTTGTTGATGAGGTGTGCCCCTCCCTCCTCTGGCAGTTTCCCACCACTGCCAATCCCTTTCTTATAGTATTATGATAATTGTTCAAGGTCCACTTATGAGTGAGAACATATGGTACTCTGTTCTCTGTTTCTGTGATAGATCACTGAGTATAACTGACTCACCAGTTTGCCCAGATTGGTCTCAAACCCGTGGGCTCAGACAATCCTCTTGCCCTCACCTCCCAAGGTGGTAGAATTACAGGCATGAGCCACCACGCCCAGCAGGGCTATGCTTTTTAATCCACTCTGTCAATCTCTGTCTTTTAGTTGATGTATTAAACCATTTACCCTTAACATAATTATTGATAGGTTAGCATTTAAGTCTGGAGTTTTCTATTCATCCCTTTTGTTTTTTCATTTTCCTGCTTTCTTGTTACTGCTTTCGTGTGGGTTACTTGAACATTTCTTAGAATTCAATTTTTATTTATTTTTAGTATTTTTGAATGTATCTCTTCTGTATAACATGTTTAGTGATTGCTCTAGGTATTACATTATATATACATAATTTATCACAGTCTATGTTGTCATTTACGAGTTCAAGTGAAGTATGGAAAGTTTACATTTATATTCCTCCTATCCCATTATCCTCTTCTATTTCTTACTCTTTTTTTTTTGAGTGGGAGTCTCACTCTATCAGCCAAGCTGAAGGGCAGTAGCACCTCCCGGCTACCACAGCCTCGACCTGCTGGGCTCCGGCGATCCTTCCACCTCAGCCTTCCGAGTAGATGGAATAATACAGGTGCGTGCTACCATGCCTGGCTAATTTCTTATTTATTTTAGAGACGAGGTCTCGCTAAGTTGCCCGGGTGGGTCTCGAA
The DNA here is from genome assembly GCF_000164805.1 of Carlito syrichta. Lineage (NCBI taxonomy): Eukaryota > Metazoa > Chordata > Mammalia > Primates > Tarsiidae > Carlito > Carlito syrichta. Next base: position 378,231 of record NW_007252916.1, on the reverse strand, counting down.
CCCCCGAGCTCAGGTAATCCACTCGTCTCAGCCTCCCAAAATGCTGGAATTACAGGCTGAACCACCCAGCCTGGCTCATATTTTTCAAATGCTGAAAAAAAAGAACTGTCAGTCCAGAATCCTATACCTAGCAAAAGTATCCTCCAGGAATGAAGGGGAAACCAAGGCAGTCTCAGATGAAGGAGAACTAATAGAACTTATCACCAGCAGACTGATCCTCTAAAAAATGGGTAAAGGAAGTTCTCTAGACAGAAAGGAATTGACAAAAGAAACATTTGGAACAAGAGGAAGGGAGGAAGAACATGGTAAGCAAAAAGATGGTAAATATAATAAGCTTTCCTTTTCCTCCTGAGCTTTTGAAATCATGTTTGATGGTTGGAGCAAAACTTATAACATTTTCCAATGTTTTGCTAGATGTAGCTAGAGGAAATATTTTTTTTTAAGTGAAAAATGGGCCAGAGGCGGTGAGAAAAACACTGTTATTCAAATTGTTTTCCCCCCTACAGGTAAGGTATTATTTTTCTCTGATTGCTTTTAAGATTTTTAGTTTGTTTGTTTGTTTTCTTCTTCTTTTTTTTTTCCCCGAGTTGGAGTCTCACTCTGTCACCCAGATTGGAGTACAGTGGCCGTTCCCGGCCACCACAGCCTTGACCTGCTGGGCTCCAGCGATCCTTCCACCTCAGCCTTCCAAGTAGCTGGAACTACAGGTGCATGCTACCACACCCGGCTCATTTTTTGATTTATTGTAGAGATGAGGTCTCACCAAGTTGCCCAGGTGGGTCTCAAACCCACGGGCTCAGGCAATCCACTCACCTCGGCCTGCCAAAGCGCGAGATTACAGGCTGAGCCACCGAGCCCGGCCGATTTTTAGTTTTAAAAAATGTAATTATGATGTGTCTTGGCATGGATTTGGGGGTTTACCTTGTTGGTGATTTGCTCAGCTTCTTCCATGTATAGGTTTTCAGCCATTATTTCTTTGAGCGCTTTTCCAGCCCTGCTCTTCTTTCTCTTTTGTTTCTGGGATTCTGATGACACAAATGGAAAGACTTTTGTATTGTTCCACAGGTCCTTGAGGCTCTTTTTTAGCCCATTTTCTTTCTCCCAAAGGCGAGGGATTACAGGCTGAGCCACCGAGCCCAGCTCTATTATTATTATTTTTTGAGTTGGAGTCTCACTCCATCACCCAGGCTTGGAGTGCAGTGGCAAGCTCACGGCCACCCCAACATTGACATGCTGGGCTCCAGCAATCCTTCCACCTCAGTCTTCCAAGTAGCCAGAACTACAAGCGCGCACCACCACGCTCAGCTAATTTTTGATTTGTTGTAGAGATGAGGTCTCGCCAAGTTGCCCAGGCGGGTCTCG
>NW_007252916.1:365666-376604 GCF_000164805.1 Carlito syrichta | reverse complement strand
TCTCTACAATAAATCAAAAAATTAGCCAGGCATGGTAGCGCACACCTGTAATTCCAGTTACTTGGAAGGCCGAGGCGGAAGAATCGACGGAGCACAGCAGGTTGAGGCTGCAGTGGCCTGGAGTGGCCACTACACTCCAGTCTGGGCGACGGAGTGAGACTCCAACTCCAAAGCAAAAACAAAAACAAAAAAATTCTAATCATGGCTGCTTTAAAATATTTTTTTCAGATAATTTTTACATCTCTGTCCTTTGAGTGTTAGCATCGATTAACTTTTCTTCATACAATTTGAGCTCTTCCTATTTATTTGCATGATAAATGGTTTTCAGTGAAAACCCAGACATTTTGTATTATCTTTTGAGACTTTAGATATTATTTAAATCTTCTGCTTTAGCTGGCTTTTTTTGACACTGCTCTGGGTAGCAAAAGGGGAAGTACTGCCTCTTCACTGCCAAGTGGTAATAGAAGTCTAGGTTTTCCCTCAGCCTCTATTGGCATCTGAGGGTAATGGGGGAGCTCCCTTCCAGCTGGTTGAGAGTGAATGTTCCAGTTCCCTCCATGGTCTCCCCTGACCCTGCAGTGCAGGAGGCCTCACTACCAGCTGACAGAGGTGAAAGTCCCCACTCCCTTCTCTGAAACCACCAAGGCAGGGATGTTGGGGTGCCTCATTACAGCCTTGAGAGGCTGGAAATCTAAGGTGTGGGGGTCACAGTTTTTTCATGGTATTTACCTGGAATGGAGTGGTTATTTCAAAGTTTTCTGTCTTGCTAAACTTCCCCTTTCTTGATCTTTTGGCTAGAGATGACAGGCTTTGGGGGGGCTGTTTTTGGTCTGTGTCTATTGGTGTTTCTGAGTTGCTGACTTCTTCACCTCTAAGACTGGGACATGTGAGGCAAAAAGAAAATCCAGGAAACTCACTATCATGTTGTTTCTTGAGCCCAGGGTCCCTAGACTTTTTCTCTCAGTCTTTCGTCTTCTTGTGTTTGTTTTATGTAAATTGTCCAGGGTTTTAGTTGTACTGAGCAGGTGAAATGGGGAAAAAAATATGTCAACTCCATCTTCCTGGAAGCAGAAATCTCTGAGATGGATTTTGGCACCTTTTTATCACAAACTTCTCGATTATTGCAGTTGACAATAAATATCGCAGGTGATGTGTGATGGTTAATTTTATGTGTCAGTTTGGTTAGGCTAATAATGGTGCTCAGTTGTTTGGTCAAACACTAGTCCAGATGTCGCTGTGAAGATATTTTTAGCTGGCCTCGGTGGCTCAGCCTGTAATCCCAGCACTTTGGGAGGCCGAGGCGAGTGGATTGCCTAGGCCTGTGGGTTCGAGACCCACCTGGGCAACTTGGCGAGACCTCATCTCTACAATAAGTCAAAAACTAGCCGGGCATGGTAGCGCACCCCTGTAGTTCTAGCTACTTGCAAGGCTGAGGCGGAAGGATTGCCGGAGCCCAGCAGGTCGAGGCTGTGGTGGCTGGGAGCGTGCCACTGCACCCCAGCTGGGTGACTCTGACTCAAAAAAAAAAAGATATTTTTAGATGTGATTCATATTTAAATCATAGACTTTCAGTAAAGCAGATTGCCTTTCATAATATGGGTGGGCCTCGCCCAGTAGGTTGAACGACTTAGGAGAAAAGAGGTCCCACTGAGAAGGAAGAAATTCTGCCTCCAGACTGCCGTTGGACCCAAGACTGTATCAACTCTTCCCTGGTTCTTCAACCTGCTGACTTGCTAATCAAGATTTTGGACTTGCTAGCACACATAATCATGAATTGTGTGAACCAGTTCCTTCAAATAAATCTCTTTCTCTTGTGTGCGTGTGTGTATACATCATATTGGTTCTGTTTCTGGAGAGAACTCTGACTAGTACACATGGTTTTCACTTTCTGGAATTTATTTCCTTTATGTTCCCTGTGATTTTTTTTTTTGAGTTGGAGTCTCACTCTGTTGCCCAGGCTAGAGTGCAGTGGCATGCTGCTCACGGTCACCGCAGCCCCGACCTGCTGGGTTCAGGTGATCCTTCCACCTCAGCCTTCCAAGTAACTGGAACTACAGGCACGCACCACCATGACCGGCTAATTTTTTGATTTATTGTAGAGATAAGGTCTCACCAAGTTGCCTGGGTTGGTCTAGAACTCAAGGGCTCAGGCAATCCTCTCTCCTCAGCCTCCCAAAGTGCTGGAATTATAGGCATGAGCCACTGCTCCCAGCCTCCATGTGCTTTTAAAAAAATGTATTCCTGGGAGAAGGGCAGACATACAACATCTCTAAATATCCTAAACCAGGGGAAGTGAGGACCAGTTGGAAGCCCTAACTTCACCTGCATGTAGACTACTTATGTATCTAATTCTGATTTGTACCTTACATCTTTACAATAAAATAAAGGGAAAAAAAATAATATGTATTCCTTGTTGAGATTATATATATTTTCAAATCCTGTATAATTCTTCTTATTTTTTGTGTACTTGAGCTGCCAATTTATGAACAAGGTATGTAACAAAGTCAAGTATTTCAATTGTGGATTGTTCAATGTACTCTTTGTTTCTGTACAATTTTGCTTTATTTGTTTCAAAGCTGTTTTTATTATTTATTTATTTATTTTTGAGTTGGAGTCTCACTCTGTCACCCAGACTGGAGTGCACTGCAGCCTCGACCCACTGGGCTCCGGCGATCCTTCCGCCTCAGCCTTCCGAGTAGCCAGAATTACAGGCATGCGCTACCATGCCCAGCTGATTTTTTGATTTATTGTAGAGATGAGGTCTCGCCAAGTTGCCCAGGCGGGTCTCAAACCCATGGGCTCAGGCAATCCACTCACCTCAGCCTCCCAAAGCGCGGGATTACAGGTTGAGCCACCGAGCCTGACTTCAAAGCTGTTTTTAGATACACAAATGCATATGACTATTAGCCAATATTGATTTTCTGGCTGCCATAACAAATTACCACAAAGTGGATGGCTTGAAAAAACAGAAATTGCCTGGTGCCTTGGCTCACGCCTATAATTCTAGCACTTTGGGAGACCCAGAAGTTTGAGACCAGTCTGGGCAACTTGGTGAGACCTCGTCTCTACAATAAATCAAAAATTAGCTGGACATGGTTGTGTGTACCTGTAGTCCCAACTACTAGAAAGGCTGTGGTGGAAGGGTCACCTGAGTCCAGCAGATCAAGGCTGCAGTGGCCGTGAGCATGCCACTGTACTCCAGCCTGGGCGACAGAGTGAGACTCTGACTCAAAAAAAAGAGAGAGAAATCAGCCGGGTGTGGTAGTGCATGCCTGTAATTCTGGCTACTTGGAAGGCTGAGACGGAAGGATCGCCAGAGCCCAGCAGGTCGAGGCTGCGGTGACTGGGAGCGGTCACTGCACTCCAGTCTGGGCGACAGAGTGAGACTCCAACTCAAAAAAATAAAATAAAATAAAAAAGAGAGACAGAGAGAGAAAGAAAGAAAAGAAAAAGAAAACAACAAAAATGAACCTTCTCACAGTTTTGGAGGCCAGAAGTCTAACCTCAAGGTGCCTGCATGTCCACACTTCCTCTGGAGGTTCCTTCCTAGCCGCCTCCAGCTTCAGGCAGCTGCCAGCATTCCTAGGCTTTCCTTGGCTTGTGGCTTTACGATTCCAATCTCTGCTTTGTCTTCACATTTCTTTCTCTTCTTTGTGTCTGTGTCTTCTCCTCTTCTGTCTCTTATAAGGACACCTGCCATTGGATATAGGACACACTTGAATAATCTAGAATGACCTCCTATTCTCAGAATCCTTAATTTAATTACATCTCAAAGACTCTTTCCAAATAAGATAATAACCACAAGTTTCAGAGATTAGAACATGGACATATGTTTCGGGGGCAGGGGATTGGGTATCATTCAACCCACTACAGTCACTTTAGTGTCTTGGTATCTTTTTGTTTATTGTAGAGATGAGGTCTCACTGCCCAGGCGGGTCTCGAACTCGCGGGCTCAGGCAATCCACTCACCTCAGCCTCCCAAAGGTAACTTTTAAAGCTTTCTGTGTTTAATTCCATTTTGTTTGGCATTAATATTGCTATATTTGCCTTCTTTTTTTCTTTTTCTCTCTCTCTTTTTTTTTTTTTGAGTTGGAATCTCACTCTGTTGCCTAGGCTGAAGGGCAGTGGCATGCTGCTCACGGCCACCACAGTCTCGACCTGCTGGGCTCAGGTTATCCTTCTGTCTCAGCCTTCCACGTAGCTGAAACTACAGGTGTGCACCACCACACCCCGCTAATTTTTTGATTTAGTGTTGAGACGAGGTTTCATCAAGTTGCCCTGGTTAATCTCGAACCCATGGGTTCAGGCAGTTCTCTAGCTAAGGCCTCCCAAAGTGCTGGGATTATAGGCATGAACCACTGCACCCAGCTGCTTTCTTTATGTTGAATTTTTATGCTGTAACTTTTTTTAAATTTTCTTGTTTTCCAGCCTTTTTTTGTTTTTTTTTTTGAGTTGGAATCTCATTCTGTTACCCAGACTGGAGTGCACTGACACACTCCCGGCCACTGCAGCCTCGATCTACTGGGTTCCAGTGATCTTTCCACCTCAGCCTTCCAAGTAGCTGGAACTACAAGCATGCACTATCACGCCCGGCTAATTTTTTTTTAATTTTATTGTAGAGATGAGGTCTCGCCAAGTTGCCAGGTGAGTCTCGAACTTGCAGGCTCTGGGAATCCACTCACCTCAGCCTCCCAAAGCTCTGGGATTACAGGCTGAGCCACTGAGCCTGGCTTGTTTTCCAGTTTTTTAACCAATTTGTTTTGGATGTCTTTCTTGAAACAGCAAATAGCTGGATTATTTTGTAATGCAATCTGAGCATGTCTCTTTACTAGGTGAGTTTCACCCAATACATTATGTCCTTCTCAGTTATGTTAGAGCTTGTTACTGTCATTTTCTTCTTCTTCTTTTTTTTTTTTGAGTTGGAATTTCACTCTGTCACCCAGGGTGGAGTGCAGCGGCACACTTCACAGCCACCCCAGTGTTGACCTGCTGGGCGCCAGCAATCTTTCTTTCTCAGCCTTCCAAGTAGCTGGAATTACAGGCTCGTGCTACCATGATTGACTAATTTTTTAAAGTTTATTGTAGAGACAAGGGCTCGCCAAGCTGCACAGGCTGGTCTCGAACCCCTGGACTCAGGCAATCCTCTTGTCTCTGCCTCTCAAAGTGCTGAGATTACAGGCATGAGCCACTGCATCTAGTGAAATTTTCTTTATTTTTTTCTAATGGTTTGGAAGATGTATATTTTACTTATATTCCTTTCATGATAACTCTTAAATCTTGAAAGATTTCTTATTGAGTTATAATATATATACGCAGAAAAATAAATGACATAAACTAAATACGGCCACGTAATCAGGACCCAGAACAAGAAACAGAACATCAGCAATTCCCTGAATCTTCTCTTATGTACCCAACTCGTCATTACTTCCCAAGGGACTATGCTTATATTTTAAAATAGTATTTGTTCCACGGTGGGCAGACCTATGCAAAACTACCCACAAAGTCCAAGGAAGCAGAGACTGAAGAAAGAGGCTGACATACCCAGTTTATCAGAAAGAAACATTTAACAGAGACTTATGAGCAGAAGCCTTGTCTGTGTCTCTAGCAGCAGCAAGACAAGATGGTGTATCCCCACGCCACCACCCCTCAGACCCAGGGCTTATATACCAAGGAGAAAGAAGATATAGGGCAAGGGAATTCAACCCCCAGGGAAAGGCAAGAATGCTATGTGGATCTGCCCAAGAGCAGGATTTCTAGTAACAGTAGATAAAGTAGAACTCTTGAGACATTCCTGTAACAAGGGTTAGTCAAAGTCAATATCGCTGATTAGCATCCAAGATAGAGTTGCATTAGCCTCCACCATACTGTATTCATTCATTCGTTTTTTGGTTGTTTTTTTTTCAGTCAGAGTCTCATTCTGTTGCCCAGGCTGGAGTGCAGTGGCACTCTCATGGCCACCGCAGCCTTGACCTGCTGGGCTCAGGAGATCCTTCCACCTCAGCCTTCCAAGTAGCTGGAACTACAGGTGTGCGCTGCCACGCCCGGATCGCATTTCCTATGTTAAGCCCTACATTACAAGCAAGTTCCTGCCTCTCACTAGAAAAGGAGAAAGTACCAGATACCTGGTTCCCTTGCAGCCAGGCCCTAGGCATCTCACCTGGGTTTCTCTGGTCAGGTTTTCTGGCCTGCCCCAAGGGCCACACCAGATCTGTTCAGGAGATGAAAGACAGCAACTCCACTTGGTCTCTGCCTGCAGGCAAGGCCCACTTCTAAAAGCAGCAACCATTCAACATTACATTTTTGAGATATATTCATATCAATGTGCCCATAGCTACAGTTCATTCATTAGCAATGCCATATTGTATTAATTTTTTTCCTTTCTGCTGTTCATGAACATCTGTACTATTTCCACTTATTCCCCCCATTATAAATAATAGATTTATGAAGAGTCTTCTACATGTATCCGAGGGCACACGTGCAAGAATTTCTTTAGGGCAATGGATGCTCATGGCCACCCCTCCCTGCCAGACAGTTAAATCAGAAACTGGAGGTGAGGCCAGACATTAGCATTTTTTATATTTTTATTTTTATAGAATTGAAAACTTACAGAAAAAAATACAAGCATGGTACAAAGAACTCCTGCAATCCCCTCACCCAGATTTATCATTTGTTAACATTTGTTTCATTTGCTTTATCATTCTCTTTCCCTCTCTTGTTCTTTCTTGAACCATTTGAGAGTAAATTAGAGACATTATATCTCTTTACCACTAAATATTTTAGTGTGTATGTCCTAAAACAAGGACATTTCCTTATATAACTGCAGGGCAATTATTAATTTCTGGAAATTTAATGTTGATAAAGTACTATTATCCAATCCACAGTTCATAATCTCATTTTATCAATTGTTCCAAAATGTCCTTTAGAGCTGTTTTTTCCTTGTCTGGGATCCAGTCCAGGACTATATCTCTTTAATTTTCTTTAGATCCTTAACTGTCTTTATTTTTCATGACTTTGACATTTTTTAAAACTGTAGTCCAATAATTATGTAGAATTTCCCTTAATTTGCCTGATGTTTCCACAAAATTGGATTTGGGTTATGTTTTTCTGGAAGAAATATTGCATGAGTGATATGTGTCTTGCTTGGTTCAGTATACCAGGAACATATTGCATTAATTTGACCCTTACTGGTGATGTTAACTTTGCTTGCTTGGCTGAGGTGAAATTCACCATGTTTCTGCACTGTCAAGATTGTGTTTTTCCTTTTGTAACTAAGAAGCCACTTTTGTGGAGAGATTCTTTGTTACTATGTATATTTCCTGCTCCTTTTCAAACTTTGGTCTATGAGTTGCAGCATCCATTGATGATTCTTGGTGAATCAATTACTGCCATGATGGGTTGAAAACCTGAACAACTTCCATTCACTTTAAAAAAAATAAGTTTATTCTTTTTTCCTTGTAACCAAAAGAGCCCAACTAAAACAAAAGTTAGAGTGAGAAGTGGGGTTTCATGGATCTGATCCTAAGTTAGAATAAGGAATCTCAGCAGGTGAAATAGAACATTTCGATCCAGAGTTTGCATGGCAGAGCTACTAAGTAAGCTATCACGTGGGGTTTCTTGGACTGTAAACACGGGCACTCTGTCAGTGGGGCTTTGGTGGATTGGTGGCTCTAGCTATGGATTAATTCCATCAGGGAAATTGTACTTTGAGCTGTCTCGACTGGATTAGTTACTGTATTATAAATTCCTACAACTCCCTGCCAAAAGCATTGTGATACTTTGTTTTAATGTCTGCCTGTCCCTCCAGATGGCAAACTTGGGAACAGCAGGCACTCAGAAACATGGCCCTTGCTCTAAGGGGAGGAAGCTGCTTCCTGGATTGAAACAGGATTGAACACATTAAATAAGGCACCTCTATCTATCTATCTATCTATCTATCTATCTATCTATCTATCTATCTTATCTATCTATATGGTAAGATGATTCCCTCCTCTTTTTTTTTTTTTTTTTTGAATTGGAGTCTCACTCTGAGCTCCGGCGATCCTTCTGCCTCAGCCTTCCAAGTAGCTGGAACTACAGGCACGCACTACCACGCCCCGCTAATTTTTTATTTAAGGTAGAGATGAGGTCTCACCAAGTTGCCCAGGTGGGTCTCGAACCCGTGGACTCAGGCAATTCACTCACCTTGGCCTCCCAAAGCGCTGGGATTATAGGCTGAGTCACTGAGCCCGGCCCCTCCTCTTTTTCAAAATTGACTTTGCCATTCATTGACACTTAGATCTTATCTTTTTTTTTTTTTTTTTTTTGAGTCAGAGTCTCTGTTGCTCAGGCTGGAGTGCAGTGGCAATACACGATCACAGCTCACCAGCCTCAGCCCCCCAGGTAGCTGGGACCACAGGTGTGTGCCACCGTGCCTGGCTAATTTTTTGATTTTTTTTTGTAGAGGCAAGGTCTCACTACGTTGCCTAGATTGGCCTCAAACTCCCAAGTGCAAGCAATCCTCCTGTCTTGGCCTCTCAAAGTGCTGAGATTAGAGGTGTAAGTTACTGTCATATATAGTTTAGAATAAGTTTCTCAAGTCCTTAAAATTTTAACTTACAGATAACTTTAGGAGAACTGATAATATTGATAATATTAAGTTGACCCATTCAAACAAATATCTGTTTAAACTGAACTTTTATATTATTTATCATTATTTTTTAATAGAGATGGAGTCTTCCTATGTTGCCCAGGCTGGTCTCAAACTCCTGGCCCCAAGCAATCTTCCTGCCTTGACCTCCCAAAGTGCTGAGCTTATAGATGTGAGCCGCCATTGTCAGCCTAATTTTCTGTACTGTGCTTCAAAGAAGTAAAACATTCATATAACTTAGTTGACTTGCCCTCCTTTTTATTTTCTGTAGCAATTTGTATAAAATACAGATGATCTGTTCCTTGAAAGTTTCATGGACATCTTCTATAAAGCTGTCTGGGAATGGGCTAGCAGCAAGGGGAGGCCTTCTCACCATTAGCTAGCCTTTGTAACTGCTTCTTTCTGCTCAAGTTTGTTGATACTTCTCCCTTTTTTGTTTATATAAAGTAGCACTTCTTTTTGGTAAACAAAAGTATAAAAAACTAGCCTTGGCACAAAGCACATAATCTATTTCAAATTCTTGTTCAATAAAACCTTTTATCATCTTTAGGTGGATGGAAATAAATAAATCATAATCAAATATGGGAATCTGATTTATCTATATTTAGACCATAAGGCTAAAATTAATTTAACTTTGATCATATATTCCTTTCAAAAATCAGTTTTATATATATCTTTCAATATAAATAATCAAATGATCAGAAAAAAAATTTTCTCACTGACCGGGCATGGTGGCTAATGCCTGTAATTCCACACTTTGGGAGGCAGAGGCAAGAGGATTGCCAGAGCCCATGGATTTGAGCAACATGGCAAGACCTCATCGCTACAATAAATTAAAAAAAAAAATTAACAGGGCATGGTGGCGCATGCCTATAGTTCCAGCTACTTGGAAGGCTGAGGCAGAAGGATCGCCAGAGCCCAGCAGGTTGAGACTGTGGTAGCTGTGAGCATACTCCTGCACTCCAGCCTGGGTGACAGAGTGAGACTCCGACTCAAAAAAAAAAAAAAAAAAAATTAATCTTCACCTGTAAAAATAGTCACAATTGACCAAAGTGCAGCATGTTATATAATTCAAATAAAACAAAGACTGCTTTCCAAGGCTTGAGAGTGTTATGGTGTGTGTGTGTAGCTGTCCTTTATGTGACTTTCGTTCAAAAGAATAGAACAGAATTATTAACAGTTAACTATGCACCAAAAAAATTAATGCTTTGCCATTATTAATTTAGAATATATTATTGACAGGAGAATGATGTATAATAAAGAACTCTACTCTAACAAAGAATATTTACTGGAATAATTTTTTCAAGAACTCATTGCAGTATCAAGTGAACTCTTATAAGGAAAATATGGAAGGGCAAGGAAAAGATAAAACCAATTGTCACAAACAAAAATTCACAAAAACATGGCTGGGCATGGTGGCTCATGCTTGTAATCCCAGCACTTTGGGAGACTCTATTTTTTGAAAAAAAACTTGGCATGGTGGTGCACACCTGTAATCCCAGCTACTCAGGAGGCTGAGGTGGAAGGATCATGTGAGCCCAGAAAGTTGAGGTTGGTGAACTGTGATCATGCCACATACTTCAGCCTGGACAACAGAGTGAGACCCCAACTCAAAAAAAAAAAAAAAAAGACTGGGCTTGGTGGTTCAGTCTGTAATCCCACGCTTTGGGAGGCCGAGGTGAGTGAATTGCCTGAGCCCGCGGGTTCAAGACCTGCCCAAACAACTTGAAAAGACCTCGTCTCTACGATAAATAAAAAATTAGCCGGGCGTGGTAGTGTGCGCCTGTAGTTCCAGCTACTTGGAAGGCTGAGGTTTATAATCCCTCAGGGCTGTTCAGTTTTCATTGCCATGCACCTTCCCTCTAGGCCAGAGACTACTGTGAAAAAGGTGAGATATGAGATCTTAAGGGCCGATTTTGAGGAATGGAATTCATTCAGGTCCTCTAGTTCAAGAATGGGTTCATGCATGTCTCCTGGGCCATGACATGATCCTTTTCCATCTATCCTAACCATAAAGAACTTTCTGCTTCCTATAGAATTAAAAGAAGATTACCAGGAGGACACCAAGATACCTGGTGGCAAAGTCTCCTGGAGATCGTTATTGCCAGTTATGTGATCTATGCAGATTTTTTTTTTTTTTGAGTTGGAATCTCACTCTGTCACCCAGGCTGGGGTGCAGTGGCATGCTCCTGGCTACCACAGCCTCGACCTGTTGAGCTCAGGAGATCCTTCTGCCTCAGTCTTCTAAGTGACTGGAACTACAGGCACGCGCTACCATGCCCAGCTAATTTTTTAATTTATTGTAGAGATGA
>NW_007252916.1:360483-365335 GCF_000164805.1 Carlito syrichta | reverse complement strand
ACTGCACTCCAGTCTGGGCGACAGAGTGAGATTCCAACTTCAAAAAAAAAAAAAAAAGTTTCAGCCATAGAACAAATTACTAAAAGGACTACAAAAAAGGCATTGTGACACAACAGAAGTCTCTAAATTTCTTAGCTTACTGGTCTTAACAAAATTTTTTTTTTTTTTTGAAAGCAGGATTTATTGAGAAGACAGAAAAACTCCCACATTGGGAGGCGACCCGCGGGGGTTGCCCAGTGCTTATGTTTTATAGAGCTAATGGTTACTAGTCTGTAGCTAAGACCAAGATTACAATAGCTCAATACATAGAACTGTAGGTGAGTCAACTCTGTAAAATTGCCTTTTGGCGCTTACTTTTTTTGTTGTTTTTTGAGTCAGAGTCTTGCTGTTGCCCAGGCACCACGAGTGCAGTGGCATGCTGGGCTGAGGCAATCCTTCCACTTCAGCCTTCCAAGTAGCTGGAACCACAGTTGTGTGCCACCACACCCAGCTAATTTTGTGATTTACTGTAGAGCCGAGGTCTCGCCCTGTTGCCCAGGCTGCTCTCAAACCCACAGGTTTAGGCAATGCTCTTGTCTCCGCCTCCCAAAGTGCTGGGACTACAGGTGTGAGCCACCACACCCGGCCAGGCTCTTACATTTCTTAAAAGACCCTAAGTTAATGAATGTCTGCCTAACTCCATTTCTGTCTGACTTAGAATGTTTTAATTAGCTATATATCTTTCAGCTCTAAGTACTTTGGTCATAAGTGTTCCTCCGAGGGACAAGATGGACCGAGGCAGGTAGACACATCTGGTAACAATATGGGACAAATAAAACTATGGCCACTGATGTTGCCTCTGGCATATCTTGGCCAGGAAGGGGAGAATGTGTAACCAAAATAAAATGTTAAGCCTTCCAACCACTAGAGGAACCCCCTCTGGGCCAACGTAAATATGAAAAAACTAAACTCCAGACCATGACTAGAAAAGGAAGATAAACACACCTCATCATACCTCCTCCCTTATGGAGTTTTAGGCACAACTGATCAGTATTAACATTAAGATAGAGATCACAAGACTGAGAAAACAGACTCTGTGGCAATAAGATACCAAATTCAAACCTGATTCCTCTAGTATAGTACCACATGGCAGATAGCAGGCCTTAAGGGAAACAAAACTATTTTACCCCAAAATATGTTTCTTTGGCTGGGTGCAGTGGCTCATATCTGCAATCCCAGCACTTTAGGAGACAGAGGCGGGAGGACTGCTTGAGCCAAGGAGTTCGAGGACAGCCTGGGCAACTTGGTGAGACCTCTTCTGTACAATAAATAAAACAATTAGCCAGGCATGGTGGCACACACCTGTAGGTCCAGGTCCTTGGAATGTTGAGGTGGAAGGATCGCCTGAGTCCAGGAGGCTGAGGCTGCAGTGAGCTGAGATCACGCCACTGCACTCTAACCTGGGTGATAGAGACCCTGATTTTTTTTTTTTTTTTTTGGAGTCAGAGTCTCACTCTGTTGCCCAGGCTGGAGTGCAGTGGCACGCTTATGGTTACCCCAGCGTCAACCTGCTGGGCTCCAGAGATTCTTCTGCCTCAGCCTTTCAAGTAGCCAGAACTACATGTGCGTGCTACCATGCCTGGCTAATTATTATTATTATTATTATTATTTTTGTGTTGGAGTCTCACTCTGTCGCCCGGACTGGAGTGCAGTGACCGCTCCCAGCCACCGCAGCCTCGACCCACTGGGCTCCGGCGATCCTTCCGCCTCAGCCTTCCAAGTGGCTGGAACTACAGGTGCACGCTACCACACCCGGCTATTTTTTAAAAAATTTATTGTACAGATGAGGTCTCGCTAAGTTGCCCAGGTGGGTCTCAAAGCCGCGGGTTCAGGCAGTCCACTCACCTCAGACTCCCAAAGGCGCGGGGTTACAGACTGAGCCACCAAGCCTGGCTTAATTATTATTTTTTTATTGTAGAGATGAGGTCTCGACAAGTTGCCCGGGCTGGTCTCGAACCCGTGGGCTCAGACAATCCACTTGCCTCCACCTCCCAAAGTGCTGGGATTACAGGCTGAGCCACTGAGCCTGGCCGATTATTTTTTATTTTTTGAGTTGGATTCTCACTCTATTGCCTAGGCTGGAGTACAGTGGCATACTCATGGCCACTGCAGTCTCGACCTGCTGGGCTCAGGTGATCCTTCCACCTTAACCTTCCAAGTAACTGGAACTATAGGTGTGTGCCACCAAGCTCAGCTCATTTTTAAAATTTATTGTAAGCCGGGCTTGTCGAGGCTGAGGTGGCCGGGAGCGGCCACTGCACTCCAGTCTGGGTGACAGAGTGAGACTCCAACTCAAGAAAAATAAATCAATAAATTTATTGTAGAGACGAGGTCTCACCAAGTTGCCCAAGCTGGTGTCGAAAGCCTGGGCTCAGGCAATCCTCTTGCTTCGGCCTTCCAAAGTGCTGGGATTACAGACTTGAGACAGCCTATTTAAAAAAAAAAAAAAGTTTATTTATTTTGAAATGACCCTGCAAAGCTGTCTTTCGGAGAAATTTGCATCTGTAGAGAACATCTATAAGATATTTACCACAAAGCCGGGCTCAGTGGCTCAGCCTGTAATCCCGCGCCTTTGGGAGGCTGAGGTGAGTGGATTGCCTGAGCCCGCGGGTTCAAGACCCGCCTGGGCAGCGAGACCTCAGCTCTACAATAAATAAAAAAATCAACCGGGCGTGGTAGCACATCCCTGTAATTCCGGCTACTTGGAAGGCTGAGGCGGGAGGATCGCCGGAACCCAGCAGGTCGAGGCTGCGGTGGCCAGGAGCGGCCACTGCACTCCAGTCTGGGCGACAGAGTGAGACTCCAACTCAAAAAAAAAAAAAAAAGATATTTACCACCTATTTTCTCTGAAGTCTGCTACTTAGAGTCTTTATCTACATATCAAGAATCTTGACTTCCACAAACCCCCTTGTTCTTTAGACATAACTCCTTCTACCAACTGCCAATCAGATAGTCTTTGAATCCACCTATGACCTATAAACCCTCCCTTGGAGATGTTTCACCTTTCTGGGCCCAACCAATGTGAACCTCAGATGTATGGGTTTGTATTTTGTTTAGAGACAGGGTCTCATTCTGTAACCCAGGCTGGAATGCAATGGCATGATCTTAACTCATTGTAGCCAGGAATTCCTGAGCTCAAGTGATCCTCCTGCCTCAGCCTTATGAGTAGCTGGAACTATAGGTATGAACCACAGGACCTGGCCACATTTTTTAAATTGGTAGAGACAAGATCTCTCTGTGTTGTGTAGACTGCTCTCAAATTCCTGGCCTTGAGTGATCCTCCCACCTTGGCCTCCCAAAAGTGCTAGGATTACAGGTATGAACCACTGAAACTGACCTTGTCAAAAAGCATATGCAGTTATTATTATTTTTTTTTTTTGAGTTGGAGTCTCACTGTATCGCCCAGCTGGAGTTCAGTGGCACTTTCACCGCCACCCCAGCATCAACCTGCTAGGCTCCAGCAATTCTTCCGCCTCAGTCTTCCAAGTAGCCAGAACTACAGGCACACGCTACCACAACTGGCTAATTTTTTATTTATTGTAGAGATGAGGTCTTGCCAAGTTGCCCAGGCTGGTAGCAGTTTGTTTTTCAAAAAATACATGAACTCTTTGTCCCAGCAATTTCATGGCTACCAATTTAACCTATGGATATATTTGCAAAGTTATGCCAAAGATAAATGTTTAAATATGTTCACTGTTGCATAGTATGTGATCACAACAGCCAAAATGGTTAGAATCTTAATGTCTATGCATTGGGAAGTGGATAAATTAGCTATGGTAACTTCATGCAATGGAACACTGTACACAAGTTAAAAAGAATGAAGACTTATTACCCAGATATGCACCAATCTCTACAATGCATTAAGTGGGAAAAAGTTGGAGAATAGTAAACACAGTCTGATGCTTTTTTTATATATACATACATGCTGTATTTTGGTCTAGAAGGTTTTATAAAAGCTATTAATCTTTGGGGAGAAGGACTGGGTGGAAAGAGGAAAGCTTTTAATTTTCATTGTGTCTTCCTGCATTCTCCAGATTTTTAATTTTGAGTTGGAGTCTCACTCTGTCACCCAGGCTGGAGTGAAGTGGCACACTCACAGCCACTGCAGCCTCAACTTGCTGGGGTCAGGTGATACTTCCGCCTCAGCCTTCCAAGTAACTGGAATTACAGGCATGTGCCACTATGCCCGGATAATTTTTCTTTATTTATTGTAGAGATAAGGTCTCGCCAAGTTGCTCAGGCTGGGCTCGAACCTGTGGGCTCAGGCAATCCTCTCACCTCAGCCTCCAAAGTGCTGGGATTATAGACGTGAGCCACAACACCTGGTCCTACTCTCCAGTTTTTCTAGTGATGGTATGTATAACTTTTTTAATGTCAGAAGGATTTTTCTGGGTGTTGTGTCATGGGTGTAGAAATACGACTTTTCTTCCAATTACTGACCCATCCTTTGTCTATGTGATTAGCCACCTGTTACTGACCCACAGCTCCATCTGCTGTCAGAGATATGAGAGACGGACTACACCCATCACCATGGCAACAGCTCCTGTGTTATCTACTCAAGAATGCTTCCCTGCCCACCTGAAGAAAAACTTGGTCCAGGTGCAGTGGCTCACACCTATAATCCCAGAACTTTGAGAGGCTGAGGTGAGAGGATTACCTGAGCCCACAGGTTTGAGCCCAGCCTGGACAACTTGGTGAGACCGGCATCTCTACAATTAAAAAAAAAAAAAGGCAACCCCTTCAGGTCCCCTCCCAATGTGGGAGCTTTCCTGTCTTCTCAATAAATTCTGTTTTCTTTTTTTTTTTTTTTTTG
>NW_007252916.1:354772-360463 GCF_000164805.1 Carlito syrichta | reverse complement strand
AATTACAGGCGCACGCTACCACGCCTGGCTAATTTTTTGATTTTATTGTAGAGATGAGGTCTTGCCTGTCCAGGCGGGTCTTGAGCCTTTGGGCTTAGGCAATCCACTCACCTCAGCCTCTCAAAGGTGCGGCATTACAGGCTGAGCCACCGAGCCCGGCTAAATCCTGCTTTCTAAAAAAAAAATATATATATATATGTATGTATGTATGTATTTCAATCTGTCCTCCATGTGGTGCCCCATACCGCCAAGACAGACACTGGCTTCAGGTGTTCTTGGGGGGGCAAACAAAATGGCAGTCACAATCACTGGAGGAAAAGGATGAAGGAGAAAATCCAGGGGCCCTGGGAGTTGCCCTTGTTGCTTGTTTAATCCTCTGGCTACACTGCCCTTACCTTCCTGGGGGGGAGTTGGGAGTGGGGAGAGACCTTCTCTGCACTGCATCTTTTTTGGCTAGGTTGATGTCCCTCTGGTGAAGGCTTCAGCATGGTCCAGTGCCTCAACATCTCACAGTGTGAGCCAAGGTCAGAGGTAAGAGTGACACTGAACTCTGGAGCCCACCCCCTCAGCATACCAGAGACAGGAAATGAGGCCACTCTGTCCTCTTTTGGGCCCTGCAGCCCGCTCCACTGACTACACTGTCCACCCGTCAAGGACAAAGTGTTAGTGGTGACAACTTAAAAAAATTCAGGACCTGAGATCCACTGTTCCCCATCGTCCTCCTGCTTATCTTCACTAGGCTTGCTTGCAGATAACAGGAGGTAACAGTGCTGGTGACAGCCAGCACAGCCACTACTCAGTTAGCTCAACCTATCTCATGCAGAGATTGGGGCTTCATGTGGCGAAATATAAGACCCAAGTGGGTCAGCAACAATTGGGCAAT
This sequence comes from Carlito syrichta, assembly GCF_000164805.1. Lineage (NCBI taxonomy): Eukaryota > Metazoa > Chordata > Mammalia > Primates > Tarsiidae > Carlito > Carlito syrichta. Next base: position 359,580 of record NW_007252916.1, on the reverse strand, counting down.
TTATGCTGAGGAAAGGCACCGCAAGAAGAAATTTACAAGGAACTCACTGACCACAGTAAGTGTTGTAAAATCTTGCTGACTGCTGTAAATCATTGTTGTAAACTGACTGCTGTGAATGGAAAAGCAGTGGACCACAGTTGTGAATCAACCCTATCTTAAGGAACAGAACACCACAATCTATCAGCCATCTTGCAGACCTCTCACACAGCACGTACAACTTAGCTAACTTCCCTTTCCAGACCCCTTGGCACTGCGTGTAAACTCCCCCAGCACAACCCTATAAAACTCCCCTCAAGTCTCTGCCTCTTTGCAGACAACAGACAGCCTCCGCTTGCTGTGCAGCCCATTGTTCTCTTACAATGTATCTTCCCTTTAATAAGTCTTTTTTTTTAAAAGTCGGAGTTTCACTCTGTCACCCAGGCTAGTAGAGTGCAGTGGCACGCTCACGGCCACCATAGCCTCGACCTGCTAGGCTCAGGTGATCCTTCCGCCTCAGCATTCCAAGTAGCTGGAACTACAGGCACCTGCCACCACGCCCGGATAATTTTTGACTTAGAGATGAGGTCTCGCCAAGTTGCCCATGTTGGTCTCCGAACCCCGTGGGCTCAGGCAATCCTCTCACCTCTGCCTCCCAAAGTGCTGGGATTATAGGCGTGAACCACCACGCTTGGCCAATTCATAATTATCTTAGTGAATTCTTTCACCACCCATGAAATCCAGCCTCTACTAGTCACACACATGACACTTGATACTTATTCATTCACCATTTACTAGTTGGCATGATGAACCAGACCCTGAGAGCCCACAAGGAACACAAGCTCCTTGCCCTTAAGGAAGTTGGTGATAGCCGATAAGGAGCTACAAATGATAGCTATATAATTTATATTACCCTAAAAAACAAGGAAACAGAAGCTGGACTTAAATGTTCTTTTTTACTTTTAATTTTTTTATTTTAAATATGTGGAGGGCTGGGCTCAGTGGCTCAGCCCGTAATCCCAGCGCTTCGGGACGCTGAGTTGTGTGGACTGCTTGAGCCCGCAGGTTTGAGACCCACCTGGGCAACTTGGTGAGACCTCATCTCTACAATTAAAAAAAAAATTAGCTGGGTATGGTGGCGTGTGCCTGTAGTTAGTTCCAGCTACTTGGAAGACTGAGGTGGAAGGATTGCCTGAGCCCAGCAGATCGAGGTTGTGGTATCTGTGAGCATGCCACTGCACTCCAGCCTGGGCGACAGAGTGAGACTCCAACACATACACACACACACACACACACACACACACACACACACACACACAACAAATTGTATAAAACTCCAGTCTCAAACATATCTGGCCCCTTCTTTCCCTTGAGAGGTGAACAGACTCTTTTTCCAATCTAAAATAAATAAATATGACTTTTTACATTTGTTACTTTGTCTCACATGAGGCATTTTTTGGTTTTCTTTATTTTATTTTCTTTCTTAAAAATCCTGACATTTTCAAGCCAAGAAAGGTGGATTTATTGGAAAGATGTTGAGGTATCTCATTGAATTACAGGACATACGGGCAACCAGCCTTTAGGAAGAGATCAGGCTGTAGGAAGAGGCATAGCTGAGTCTCAGGAATTTCTGGGGTCAAGGACTGGAATGCTGAAGGTCCATTCTTGTCTCTACTTGTCTCTGGGCATCAGCTCCTCTCTCACTTCAGGTAAAAGACGAGAAATGAATATAGCTGCCTCATGCATCTAAATTTCATATCTTGAGTTCCTCTTTGAGAAAATTCTCAAGGAAGAACTTTCTTTGGCCTAACTTGGGTCAGGTGTCTTTTCCAGGACCAATCAACTCTGGCCAGAAGGTGGGGTCTCTAAAACCTTGCAGAACCTATGAGTCACATGATTGGGGAAAAACAGTTTTCAGTGGAAGGGAAGGGGCTAGAAGATAATGCACTCATTCCTTTAGTTATTCCCTTATCATTCGTTTGATAAATATTTATCGAGCACTCGTGCAGATTTTGCAGTATGTGCCTTGAACACAAAACAGCAAGGTCTCAGCAATCTGTGTGGGTTATAGTGAGGGAGGCAGTCTAGAAATTAGTGTCTGCTACACCTTCAAGTCCTAGCTCAGCCATACTTACTTCTCCTGTTTACAAAAGAAAGAGTGGCTGTCTGAGCCCGCGGGTTCGAGACCCGCCTGGGCAACTTGTGAGACCTCATCTCCACAATAAATCAAAAAATTAGCCGGGCGTGGTAGCACGCGCCTGTAGTTCCAGCTACTTGGAAGGCTGAGACGGAAGGATCGCTGGAGCCCAGCAGGTCGAGGCTGCGGTGGCCGGGAGCGGCCACTGCACTCCAGTATGGGTGACAGAGTGAGACTCCATCTCAAAAAAAAAAAAAAAAGAAAGAAAGAAAGAGTGGCTTTTTGTGTGGAATGCAGAGGGAGCCCTCGTCAGACCGGCTTGGGGATATTTCCACTGTGAGCCACTGATGGCTAAGAAAAGGCAACCTGGCAGCCTTGCCGCTAGGGGCAGCTGCAGCTGTTCGGAGTTGTTAGCCAAGAGCTAGCAGATGAAGGGAGTGGCTTCCTGTTGGGCTGAGATCTCTGGGTCTGGCTTGGAAGTCAAAGCATCCCCAGGAAAAAAAAAATTGTCAGGCAGCCCACTGAAGTTCTGTGGAATTTTCATTATAAAAATATGAACCCCAGGCCTGGCTAACAGGCCTGTGCCTGACTCCGCCAACTGGGCAGGAAGTCTCAGCTCCTCAGGCAATCCTCATGGTGAGCAAACCAAACTGAGGCAAAGATGGTGTCTCAGCTCTGCTCCCAGCACTATAGCCCTAGCAGAAATGCACTGCTGGAAGGGTGGGGGTGGAATGCGGGGGGAGCATGTGGCAAGAGCCCTCCCTGGAGATGCCTCCAGGGGAACGAGAAGCAAGACAGCAAACTGATGTCTGTGGGTTTCACGGGTCTGGGCAAGGCCTTTGTCCACAAGTTACAGCTCCAGCCAGAGACTCTGCAACAAGGTGCTGTCCAGTAGAATGTGATCTATGCTTGAGAACAACAGCATTCTTTAATACGTGGGTTTGGGGACCAAGGGATGAGGATTTCCACTCACTCTCCCTTCTACCCCTGAACACCCCTCCTACATGCAGGTTGTTGGTTTAAATGTAGTTTTGCCCAGGCTGGAGCGCAGTGGCACATTCATGGCCACCCCCATGTTGACCCACTGGGCTCTGGCGATCCTTCCGCCTCAGCCTTCCAAGCAGCCAGAACTATAGGTGCACGCTACCACACCTGGCTAATTTTTTGATTTATTGTAGAGACGAGGTCTCACCAAGTTGCCCAGGCTGGTCTCAAACTCACGGGCTCGGGCAATCTACTCGCCTCGGCCTTTCAATGTGCTGGGATTACAGGCTGAACCACCAAGTCCTCCAGCCTCACGACTGTATTTTATGTGATGTGGGATGTGTGATGTATTCTTTATACATGATGTGGTGATGGTTAAACTGAGGATTTAGCCCATCATATGGAGAATGGATGGAAATCCTATCTTGGCAAGACTGTTCTTAAACCCGAGGACACTGGACTCTGCGTTGAAAGTTTTTTGGATGGGCCCCTGCCACAATCACTTTTGGAAGCAAGATTTCAAGTTTCAGTCTAGCTGGGAAGGACAGTGAATTTCAGTTGTAGCAATGAGAATGGGACCATGACAGGGTGTCTTGGGAGCTAAACATGTAGGAAGTGGGCTGGGTTGATAAGCGCTGAACATGTGGCCAGGCATAGGACCTGCCACACTCACCACCTTTGGTAGACTGGACAATCTCAGGCCAACCCCATGACCCTTTGGTGGCAATACCACCTTTCATGGCTTCAGGCAGGCAGTGATGGGAGTAAAGACACATTGGCTGCATCTGCAGAGAGAAGCCAAGGAATTGATTTGGGACCAAGACCATGGTGAAATGATGCAGAAGCTATGAGAAAGCATTAATTACGAGAAAGCAGAAACTACACTGTAGAAAGGGAACATACAGACAAGCTGGTCAGCAGTAAGAGGGGCACACAGTAGCAGAGACAGGAAAGATGAGGGTAGCTGGTCCCCAGAGCTGCCTTGGCCTCTGAGACTGGTCCAGTGAGTTCCAGTCCATGTGTAAGCCTATGGGAAACCCACAGGACACCTTACTTTTCTTGAGATAGATCAGAGTGGATCTTACATACCCGACCTATAACTTCCATGCTCCTAGTTTTTACTCTTTTCACAATTCTGGTGTCACTTGCTGCTTACAGGTCTCTCCTATTAGTCGGTAACTCCTTGAGACTTGCCATTCATCTCTATAACCACAGCCCCTGGCTCTGCGAAGGGAACTTGAAGGTGCCCATTAATGTTTGATCAAGTGTTTGCATTTATCACAAGTCTTGACCCATGCCCTGGCCCAGAGGCTCTGGAATAAGCAGCTGTACAGATGTGAGAGTCAATCCACGTGCTAGTCACCTACAAGGAGGTGACCTGGGTCAAAGAGATCCTCTCTGGGGCTCTGAAGTAGAAATCATGGTATGCTAAGGACATTGGCAGAGGAAGCAGAGGCTTCAAGGAGGTGTGGGAAATGAACAGAGAGCCTGGTCTTTGGTGTCTTCATGTGTCCCCCCAAGAGGAGATTATGAGGAACTTCATAGGTAGGGGAGGAGACCCCAAAATGATGGACATGAAATTGTTTTATAAAGTGTAAAATTAGCTGGGCTCGGTGGCTCAGCCTGTAATCCCGCGCCTTTGGGAGGCTGAGGTGAGTGGATTGCCTGAGCCCGCGGGTTCGAGACCCGCCTGGGCAGGCGAGACCTCATG
>NW_007252916.1:354234-354752 GCF_000164805.1 Carlito syrichta | reverse complement strand
GTGAGACTCCACCTCAAAAAAAAAAAAAAAAGATGTTGGGTACAATTCAGGGTCAGGTATACAAATGTTCATTACGCAGGTACCCTTGTTGATGAAGCGTGCCCCCTCCCCACCCCTATGTTCTAAAAAGGCCGGGCATGGTGGCCCACAACTGTAACCTCAGCACTTAGAGGGGCCGAATCACTTCAGCCCAGGAGTTTGAGACCAGCCTGGGCAACATAGTGAGACTTTGTCTCTGCCCTCCCAAAAATAAATAATTAAATATATTAACTGAGCGTGGTGGTGCATGCCTGTAGTCGCAGATACTCAGGAGGCAGAAGCAGGAGGATCACCTGAGTTCAGGAGGTGGAGGCTGCAGTAAGCTGTTGTGATCCTGCCACTGTACTCCAGCCTGGGTGACAGAGCAAGACCTCAACTCCAAAAATAAAATAAGTATGGGTGGCCGGGTGCAGTGGCTCACAACTGTAATCCCAGCACTTTGGGAGGCCAAGTTGAGAGGATTACCTGAGCCCACGGGG
>NW_007252916.1:351286-354214 GCF_000164805.1 Carlito syrichta | reverse complement strand
CAGCAGGTCGAGGCTGCGGTGGCCGGGAGCGGCCGCTGCACTCCAGCCTGGACAACAGAGTGAGACTCCAACTCAAAAAAAAAAAAAAAACGAAACATACAGGGGCCTAGCATGATGGCTCATGCCTATAATCCCAGCACTTTGGGAGGCAGAGGCTAGAGGATTGCCTAAGCTTATGGGTTCAAGACCAGCCTGGGCAACTTGGAACGACCTCATCTCTACAATACATTAAAAAATTAGCTGGGTTACTTGGAAGGCTGAGGCGCCTGTGGTTCCAGCTACTTGGAAGACTGAGGAGGAAAGATCACCTGAGCCCAGCAGGTCAAGACTGTGGTAGCCAGGAACATGCCACTGCACTCCTGCCTGGGTGACAGACTGAGACTCTGACTCAAAACAAAACAAAACATATGGAGCCAGCTGCTTTTTGAGAAACTTATTTTCAACTATGGCTGAATATCCCACTGCCAACCTCTCACCTGTTTCTGTACAGTCTGAAATCTCTAAAAATGGCTTTTGCATTTTGAAATGAAAGAAAAATGTAAGATAATGATTTCCTGACGTGGAAATTATCCAAAATTCACATTTTAGTGTCCCTATCCGAAGTTTACTGAAACACAGTCACATTACCTGTCTGTGGATGCCTTCTCAATACAGCTGCAGAGCTGTGTAGACTTCATGGCCTGCAGAGTCTAAAAATTGCATTCCTTGGTCCTTTAGTTTGGCAACCCCTGGCTTAAAATCTCTCATTAGAAATAAATCAGAGCCGGGCTCGGTGGCTCAGCCTGTAATTCCGCACCTTTGGGAGGCTGAGGTGAGTGGATTGCTTGAGCCCGGGGATTCGAGACCTGCCTGGGCAACTTGGCGAGACCTCATCTCTACAGTAAGTCAAAAATTAGCCGGGCGTGGTAGTGCACGCCTGTATTTCCAGCTACTTGGAAGGCTGAGGGAGAAGGATCGCCGGAGCCCAGCAGGTCGAGGCTGCGGTGGCCGGGAGCGGCCGCTGCACTCCAGTCTAGGCGACAGAGTGAGACTCCAACTCAAAAAAAAAAAAAAAAAAATCAGAGACAGCGCTTATGTGAGGTGCTAGAGTGAGTCACAGATCTCGAATCATTTACATTTCAAAATGTTATTGAATATGCATTGTCATCATTTTTTTTAGATGGAAAACAGGCTGAGATAAAACTCTGCCAAGGTCACAAAGAGTCTGGAATCAGTCTGCCTGACTCCAAAACATGTTTTTCCCACTGTACAGCATGCCTTCCTTAGATCTCTGAGGGATGCAACATTCTGAACTGTAACTGGCTTCCTTTCGGTATGCATCCACTGGTCCTTGAGGTCCTCCGCACAGTAGCCTCCAAATAGCTAACCTATCGTTTTGTCTTGCCTTAGTCTTTTTTATTTTATTTAATTATTTATTTGCACGGACAAAGTCCTACTATGTTGCCCAGGCTGGTCTCAAACAATCCTCGACCCCGGCCTCCCAACTGCTGGGATTACAGGAGTGAGCCATCTCACCTTCATCTTTTATTTTTGGGGCTTGATGCTGATTTTTTTTTTTAGATTAGAAAATATAGTCTATTTAAAGTAATTTAGTGAGAGAGAGAGAAAGAGAAGATTCACCTCCCCAAGGTGGGGGAGGGGGCCAAAGCCAGGAAGCATGGCGATAGCCATAGTTCTAAGAGCACCAGAGTCTAGCAAGACAATGGCCCCTTTTTTTTACTTTAAAAATGTGGGGTACAATTCAGGGTTAGGTATACAAATGTTAATTATGCATTTGTTGGTGTGCTCCCCACCTTCCCTGGACACTGTTCCTTTTTTTTTATTGGAGTCTCACTCTGTTGCTCAGGCTGGAGTGCAGTGACACACTCATGGCCACCGCAGCCTCGACCTGTTGGGCTTAGGCGATCCTTCGGCCTCAGCCATCCAAGGAACAAGAACTATAGTGGCACACTACCATGTCCTGCTAATTTTTCTTTTCTGGTGCAATCCTCACCTCAGCCTCCCAAAGGCGCGGGATTACAGGCTGAGCCACCGAGCCCGGCTCAATTTTTCTTTTTCTTTTTTTTTTGAGTTGGAGTCTCACTCTGTCACCCAGGTTGGAGTGTAGTGGCACGCTCCTGACCACTGCAGCCTCGACCTGCTGGGTTCAGGTGATCCTTCGGCTTCAGCTTTCCAAGTAACTGGAACTATAGGTGTGTGCTACCATGCCCAGTTAATTTTTTGATTTATTGTAGAGACGAAGTCTCACCATGTTGTCCAAACTGGTCTCAAACCCGCAAGCTCAGACAATCCTCTCACCTTGGCCTCCCAAAGGGCTGGTATTATAGGCTTGAGCCACTGTACTCAAGCCAAACTTTTTTATTATTACTGTAGAGACAAGGTCTCACCAAGTTGCCCAGGCTGGTCTTGAAACCCTGCACTCAGGATATTCTCTCGCCTCGCCCTCCCAAAATTCTGGGATTACAGGCTTGAGCCACAAGGCCTAGCAACACTGATTCTTTATTTTTTTTTGAGATGGAGTCTCACTCTTGTCGCCCAGGCTGGAGTGCAGTAGCACGCTCATGGCCACCACAGCCTTGACCTGCAGAGCTCAGGTGATCCTTCCACCTCAATCTTCCAAGTAGCTGGAACTACAGGCAGGTAACACCACACCCGGCTAATTTTTTAATTTAATTTATTGTAGAGATGAGGTCTCACCAAGTTGCCTAGGCTGGTCTCGAAACTGTGAACTCAGGCAATCTTCTCACCTAGGCTCCCAAAGTGCTGGGATTATAGGTCTGAGCCACTGTGCCCTCCTACTTCAGACACGTGGATTGACTTTTTGAGCCCAAAGGCAGAATCTTTTTTTTTTTTTTTGAGTTGGAGTCTCACTCTGTCGCCCAGACTGGAGTGCAGTGGCCGCTCCCGGGCCACCGCTGCCTTGACCTG
>NW_007252916.1:339097-350995 GCF_000164805.1 Carlito syrichta | reverse complement strand
AGTAGCTGGAACTACAGGCGCGCGCTACCATGCCCGACTAATTTTTGATTTATTGTAGAGATGAGGTCTCGCAAAGTTGCCCAGGCAGGTCTCGAAACCACGGGCTCAGGCAATCTACTCACCTCAGCCTCCCAAAGGTGCGGGATTACAGAATGAGCCACCGAGGCCAGCTCAGAATCTTACTATTGAATTTTTTTTTTTTTTTTTTTTTGAGTTGGAGTCTCACTCTGTCACCCAGACTGGAGTGCAGTGGCTGTTCCCGGTCACCTCGACCTGCTGGGCTCCGGCGATCCTTCCGCCTCAGCCTTCCAAGTAGCTGGAACTACAGACCTGCATTACCACGCCCGGCTAAATTTTTTTTTTTTTGTAGATGAGGTCTCGCCTGCCCAGGCGGGTCTCGAATCCGCGGGCTCAGGCAATCCGCTCACCTCAGCCTCCCAAAGGCGCGGGATTACAGGATGAGCCACCGAGCCCGGCTGCTATTGAGGAGCTTTTGAATCCTCATTTTGCAAGCTGAGGAAGCTGCTGCCCTGCTAACTCCTTGCCATCCGCCAATGTGACAAGCACCTTTCATCTAGGTCATAGGCAAAAATGTGGCAAGGCTTGTCCTTTATTCCAGAAGGCAGCACTCATGGGTGCTCCACTTCCTCATGAGCCTCACACTTGTATGTCTCTCTCTGTATAGTAGGTCCTGCTGGGATGGCAGACTCAAGTGCAATTTGGTCACGTTTCAGAGGAAACGCTAGACAGATTCAATGTTCTCTCCAAAAGCTCACATGCACTATTTCTCTGCAGAGTTAACTTGTCTCCAGCCCCTCCTCTTCCAGCATTCTTTTCCACTCAGGCTCACTGTGAACAGGACTTGTTGCCCAAACTCCCCTTTCTGGTGTCCTAATCCCAGACCACTTGCCTAGTACTGATTGTAGCAATTTGGGCACGTTCCTTAGCATTTCTGTGCTTCCTTTCCCCATCCTAGTAAATAAGTTAATGGATGATAGTATTAAGAAAAATGGCCTCGCCGGGCTCGGTGGCTCAGCCTGTAATCCCGTGCCTTTGGGAGGCTGAGGTGAGTGGATTGCCTGAGCCCGCGGGTTCGAGACCCACCTGGGCAGTGAGACCTCATCTCTACAATAAAAAAAAAAAAAAAAAATCAGCCAGGCGTGGTAGCACATGCCTGTAATTCCGGCTACTCGGAAGGCTGAGGCGAAAGGATCGCCGGAGCCCAGCAGGTCGAGGCTGCGGTGGCCAGCAGCGGCCACTGCACTCCAGTCTAGGCAAGAGTGAGACTCCAACTCAAAAATAAAAATTAAAAAATAATTAAAAAATAAATAAGAAAAATGGCCTCTTTTGGGCCCTCGCTTCCAAGATGACAAAGTAAAGAAGGGACAATGGTTGCACCAAAAAGGACCACAGCCACGTGCAGTCCATTCGCTGCACGAACTGCATCCGAAACGTGCCCAAAGATAAAGCTATTAAGAAGTTCGAAGCCGGGCTCGGTGGCTCAGCCTGTAATCCCGCGCTTTTGGGAAGCTGAGGTGAGTGGATTGCCTGAGATCGCGGGTTCGAAGACCCGCCTGGGCAGCGAGACCTCATCTCTACAATAAATCAAAAAATCAGCCGGGCATGGTAGCGCATGCCTGTAATTCCGGCTACTCGAAGGCTGAGGCGGAAGGATCGCCGGAGCCCAGCAGGTCGAGGCTGCGGTGGCCGGGAGCGGCCACTGCGCTCCAGTCTGGGCGACAGAGTGAGACTTCAACTCAAAAAACAAAAAAAAAGAAGTACGAGCCGGGATCGGTGGCTCAGCCTGTAATTTCGCACTTTGGGAGGCTGAGGTGAGTGGATTGCCTGAGCCCGCAGGTTCGAGACCCACCTGGGCAACTTGGCGAGACCTCATCTCTACAATAAATCAAAAATTAGCTGGGCGTGGTAGCGCACGCCTGTAGTTCCAGCTACTTGGAAGGCTGAGGCAGAAGGATCACCCAGGTCCAGCAGGTCGAGGTGACCAGGAATGGCCACTGCACTCCAGTCTGGGTGACAGAGTGAGACTCCAACTCAAAAAAAAAAAAAAAGTTCGTCATGGCCGGGCTTGGTGACTCAGCCTGTAATTCCAGCATTTCGAGGCTGAGGCGAGCGTATTGCCTGAGCCCGCGGGTTTGAGAACAACCCAGGCAACTTGGCAAGACCTCATCTCTACAATAAATCAAAAATTAGCTGGACGTGGTAGCGCACACTTGTAGTTCCAGCTACTTGGAAGGAAGGCTGAGGCGGAAGGATTGCTGGAGCCCAGCCGGTCGAGGCTGCAGTGGCCGGGAGTGTGCCACTGTACTCCCAGTCTGGGCAACAGAGTGAGACACCACCTCAAAAAAAATTCATCAGGCCAGGTGCAGTGGGTCACACCTATAATCCCAGCACTTTGGGAGGCCAAGATGAGAGGACTGCCTGAGCCCATAGGTTCGAGACCAGCCTGGGCAACTTGGTGAGACCTCATCTCTACGATAAATTTAAAAATTAGCTGGGTGGCCGGGTGCAGTGGCTCATGCCTATAATCCCAACACTGGGAGGCCGAGGTTAGAGGATTGCCTGCGCCTGCGGGTTCAAGACCAACCTAGGCAACTTGGTGAGACCTCGTCTTTACAATATATCAAAAAACAAGCCGCCGTGGTAGCATGTGCCTGTAGTGCCAGCTACTTAGAAGGCTGAACGGAAGAATTGTCTGAGCCCAGCTGGTCGAGGCTATGGTGGCTGTGAGCATGCCACTGCACTCTAATCTGGGCGACAGAGTGAGACTCCGACTCAAAAAAAAAAAAGTTCATCATCCAAAACATAGTGGAGGCCGCAGCTGTCAAGGACATTTCTGAAGCGAGTGTCTACTTGCAGATGCTGCCCCATGACCTCCACCAAAGTCCATGTAAGAAGCTGAGTCCTTCAGGACTGAAGAACAACTATCTTGGGGGAAAAAAAGGAAAATATACTTTAGTCAGGCAGGGTGGCATACATCTGTAGTCCCAGCTACACAAGAGGCTGGGGCAGAAGGATCACCCGAGCCCAGGTCAAGGCTGTGCTGAGCCATGATCACACCACTGCACTCCAGACTGGATAAGAGCCTGATTCAAGAATAAAAGTTCCATTCCATATCAGATTTCTATAGTTAGTACCAGAGACAAAGGGAATAAACTGTAGGAGCTGGAGAATTAGATATTTTAAAATGTAGGCCAGGCATGGTGGCTCAAGCCTGTAATCACAGCACTTGGGGATGTCGTGGTGAGAGGATTGCCTGAGTCCACGGGTTTGAGACCAGCTTGGGCAACTTGGCAAGACCTCATCTCCACAATAAAAAAAAAAATTAGATGGACATGGTGGCACGCTCCTATAGTTCCAACTACTTGGAAGGCTAAGGCAGAAGGATCACCTGAGCCCAGCAGATCGAGGCTGCAGTGGCCATGAGCATGCCATTGCACTCCAGCCTGGGCAACAGAGTGAGAGACTCCACTATCCCTAGATCTGCACACCCTGTTAGGACAGGAACCAGTGTTGGCCAAAGAGTATAAACTTTCAGTTACAGGATGAACAAGCTCTGGGTATCTCAGGCAGAACATGAGTAGTGATGAATGTGTTCACTGATTCGGTTGTGGCAATTATTATACAATGTATACGTGCATCAAGTCATCATGCTGTATACTTTGAAGGAAAAAAGAGACAGCAACAACAAACACATCCTTAACACTCAATTATTTTATCCTAGATGCTGGGCTCGTGTCTCATGGGAAACATCACCATAGAGCTGCCACATTCTCCATCCCCCAAGTCTCCCGTGAACACAGGAAATGTCCACTTTGGGGACATTCCCATTTAAGCACAGACCAATGCAAAAGCTAAATTAAAATCCAAACATCAGGGTGATGGGAGAATATTCCAGTATCCTAATTAACAAGATGATCAGGAAGAGTTTGAAAGTCCATGTCACTCAGGAGTCCCAATTCCCTTAATGTAGAACTTTTAGGACTTAAACAAGCTCAATGTAAAAAATAAACATTTATTACAAAAATCTGTTTTGACACTCGAAAATGAAAGCAGACAAGGCATTTTCCAACCCAAAGGAGCTGTTGTAAGCTGGAGAGGCAAAGTTCAAGGCTGGTGACAGCTGACTAGTACTCATCACGATTGGCCTGGAGAGGAACCATCACCTCATGCCCACAGGAGCCACAAATCCCCTCTCCCTTTCCCACCTTTCCTGTACATTCCTCCCACCCAGTCTTCCGATCTGATGTAAAACTGAAACTTACTTTAAAATCCCTATCCTCACCGAACCATTTCATAATCTTGACTTTTATGGTGTAGCTAATTTTCCTCTGGGAAATTTTTGATTAGTGCATGACCCCTCATCGGTGGCTTGATTCGTATTTTGACATTCTTCTTGGATCCTTGATAGAAAAATCGATTTCACGTTAGGGATTTCTAGATAAGGGGGTAAAATAGAGCAAGGTGGCACTTGGACTCCTCCACAGAAAGAAACAGAATCAACCCCAGAGGACCCATGATTTGCCTGCTTGCTGAGTTAATAGATAGATTGGGGGATTGTGGAAGATGGGGAAGCAGAATCTAAGTGCGGTCTGGGGGCAGTGGTCTATGCTCATGATCCCAGCCCTCGGGTGGTGGAGGCAGGAGGATCACTTGAGCCCAGGAGTTCTAGACTAACCTGGGCAACAAAGTGAGACCCCATCTCTATGTAAAAGTTTTAAAAATGCAAGAGAAATGTAAGGGCAGAGAAAGGTCCACACGGGGAGGAGAAGAGTAATAACAGGCCTATCCGCTGGTTCCCGTGTGATCACATGGCTCCGCTAAATGTAGTCATAGTTACCACTCTAAACCATGATTAAAGAAGCCGTTCTCTAAATGACCTCAGACATTCCCGCCTCAGCGGTGGAGCAGTTCTGAAGCCCTAGTGCAGTTGCTACTGCACCTGGCTGGGCGGGAGGTGGAGTGAGCATGTCCTCCTCTCAAGTGGTGGAACAGGCCAGGAGACCCCCAGCACAGCAGTGGCTTCACCTGGGCACTCTAAGCAGAGGAAGGCCTGTATGCAAGAGGTCTTCAGGGTCAAAAGTTCTGCCTGGAGATAAGAACCTAGAAGGGGCAGGGTGGGGCCGGCAGAAACAGCCCTGGGTCAGCAACCAGAGCAGGGCAGCAGAGCTCGGAGGCATTTTCCTGAGGCTTTCCAAAGGAGCCTAGGAACCCTCATCCTCATGTCCCTCACTTCCTTCCAACAAAGGCTTTTATTTCCAGCAATATCCAGCTACACACACAGAGAAGCAGAATCTCACCAGAGAGCTCAGGTGCTCCCCAACACACATCCAACTGCAGCACACAGCTAAGACCACACACACACACACACACACACCCAAAGAATTTTGACTACCACACATTCCCACAGTCCTGCAGACATATCATAAAAGGGTCTGTCCAGTTGTTCCAGCCAAGGGCATGATGACAGCTTGCACCGTCGGCTCCAGTTTTCTTTTCTTTAGATCAGTGGTGCTAAATCTTTTTCACTTCACATTTCCTGAAGGTTTATCAGGCTCTCCACAAGAGCTCCTGTTTTCCTATAGACACAGTCAGTGCCAGTCTGCTCGTGTTTAGGACAAGGCGGGAGGATCCAGTGGCACTTCTCGGGAGAAGACAGAAGAGGGTGGGCTCCGTGTGACATCATCACCACACAACCATGTCAGCCGCTGTCTCCACTTTCACACGGCTGTCACCTGTCCTCAGGGAGGGAGGAGCTCAAGGCTAGGCTCAAGGTCCCTATTCAAAGGCCACTACAGGCCAGGTAGGTCGTGATTCCGACACCTGGGCACCCTGGCTCTTTTGCTGTCCATTTAGGAGGGAAGCCACAGCACAGCTAGGACTCCTCCCCACAGCCAAGCAGGAAAGGGAGGGAGGAAGGGCGCACAGCTGACGTTTTATCAAAAACACATCCTAAGATAGAAGTGGGGCTCTGGGGGTCTAGAAGATAGATAAGGCATCCTGTGAGCTACAGACATCAGGACCAGAGCTGGCAGCACCTGAGTGAGGCAAGTACAAACGACAGCAGATGAGCCAGACCAGGATCACACCAGGAACGACGAGGTCTGTTTGAATTCCCCCTGGGGAAACAAGACACTCAGTCAGCTCTCCACGGTCTCCTTCAGCTGACAGTCCTCCAAAAACAAAGAGCCACAGGCCCAGGGAAGGCACACTCACCTCACTTCGAGCACTGGGCTGGCTGTAAATCACCTTCTTACTTGAAGTCCTGTGGAGAAGCCAGAAGATGGGTACACTCAGTCACTTAAGCGCTCACTAAGCTCTCCTTGCCAACTTTAGAGGCCAGAACTGAGAACTTTATAAGCATGGGGCACTCAGGAGGGAGGTGAGGGCGCAAGGAGACAGGACGAGCTCAGGTCACAGTGGCAGGGCAGGTATCCAGATGTCTTCCCTCCCAGCTGATCACCTCTGCCTTCAACCCGTTTCCCTGGGCCCATCTTCAAGCCACACGCATCTGTGTTCTCAACCTCAAAAAACCCAGGACAGCAGCTCACTCACCCTTTCTTTTTTCCTAAAAGAGAAGAAATGGGATTATGAGTGTCCACAGGACAGAAGTCAGCACGGCAGGGGAGATAGGGAGGGCATGGTACCGGGGCAAACACTCAGATGACACCCGTGAGCCAGGCCCTGGAACGAAGGTAATGACAAAGGAGGGGCTCTGAGGACAGATACTCACTGTCAAAGTAGCCTCGGCTGTAGGCAAACCAGAGGCCAAAGATCAAGAGTCCCAGGAGAATCAGTGTTACAAGGACAGCAGCCACAATGCCCCCCACGTTCAGCTCCACTGTGGGACACAAGCAAGAGGTCAGCACGGTGCTGCTCACTCGGCTACTGACGGCATCACGGCAGGATGGAAGCAGCCCCGCCCCCGCCCAGGTCTGAGTTCCGGCCCTCACACCTCACTCACCGGCTTCCATGCGCACAGCTGCGGACGACGCGGGTGTCCCGTACCCATTCTGTGCCTGACAATAGTATTCTCCTGTATCAGAGGCCGACAGAGGACTAAAGACCTGAAGAAAAAAAAAAAAAAAAAATCGGCTTCCTGATCGAAGATGCCAAGCACCTATCTTTCAGGTTTCCTGATCCTAACTCTGAGTTTGCCGCGCTCTTCTTCTTCACCTTCAGGGGTCCTGTACCTGTGGAACCCCCCACACCCGTCACCCCCACCCCATCCATACCAGCTCCCCTGACTTTTGGTTCAGCTCGTAGGAAGAGTTGCTGAAGGCACGACTGTTCTTGGGGTCCGTGGGCATCGGCACCCCATCCCTGAACCAGGAGTACTCAGAAGGTGGGGAACCGTCTGGCTCTGAGCAGGTCAGCACCACCCGATTCCCGATGGTGGCAGAGGAGGGTATGCTGACCGTAGGCTTGGATGGAGGCACTGTGGAGGGAGGAGGAGGGAAGGTGCTGAATCCAGGGCAGGGCTGCCTTAGTCCAAGTCACAGGAAAGGATGATACCCCGATCCGATCAGCTCACGCCTCCCACCCTGAGCACGCCCCTGTCACCTAGCCAGGAGCTCATGCCTCTCTGGCAGCACTGTGACTCTGAAAAGCCCTGCCGTGGGAATCTGCACCATCACTGAGCCCAACATTTAACAGTGCCGGCTGCACTGGTTCAGGGAAGCAACTGACCCCAGGTGCACATGGAAGACCGCGGCACCTACCAAGCACAATGAGCTTGACTGTGACCTCCCCGTAGTTGTTGCCGCCTTCCTCAGAGACCATACATGTATACAGCCCATTGTCTTTCCGGGTCACGGAAGAGAAGGTAATATCACTGGGTGAGAAGGTGACTCGGTCCTCATAGGATGCTACCAGGAGAGAGGAAGTAGGAGTAGAGACACAGTGAACTCGAGAGCTAAGAAAGCTGGCACCCAAGGTGTGCAGGTGCCTTTTTTATCCCCCAGAAGGGAGATGGGGCCGGGCACGGTGGCTCACACCTATACTCCCAGCACTTTGGGAGGCTGAGGTGAGAGGATTGCCTGAGCCCATGGGCTTGAGACCAGCCTGGGCAACATGGCGAGAGCTCGTCTCTGCAATAAATCAGAAAAATTAGCCAGGCGTGGTGGCATGCGTCTGTGGTTCCAGTTACTTGGAAGGATGAAGCGGAAGGATTGCCTGGGCCCAGCAGGTCGAGACTGTGGTGACTGTGAGTGTGCCACTCCACTCCAGTCTGGGTGACAGTGAAACTTTGACTCAAAAAGAAAAGGGAGCTGGGCTCAGTGGCCCAGCCTGTAATCCTGCGCCTTTGGGAGGCTGAGGTGAGTGGATTGCCTGAGCCCAAGGGGTCGAGACCCGCCTGGGCAGCGAGACCTCATCTCTACAATAAATCAAAAAATCAGCTGGGCGTGGTAGCGCATGCCTGTAATTCTGGCTACTTGGAAGGCTGAGGCGGAAGGATTGCCGGAGCCCAGCAGGTCGAGGCTGCGGTGGCCGGGAGCGGCCACTGCACTCCAGTCTGGGCGACAGAGTGAGACTCCAACTCAAAAAAAAAAAAAGAAATGGGAGATGGGAAGCCCCTGGAGAC
Source organism: Carlito syrichta (assembly GCF_000164805.1). Lineage (NCBI taxonomy): Eukaryota > Metazoa > Chordata > Mammalia > Primates > Tarsiidae > Carlito > Carlito syrichta. Next base: position 342,393 of record NW_007252916.1, on the reverse strand, counting down.
TTAAAGAACTCCAGCGCAATCATCTCTCCACAACATGGGTCATCAGAAGCGGGTGTAGTGACTCACCTGTGATCTTGTTGTTGTAGCACACAAGGCTGGTAGTGTCTCCTTGTACAAACTTCCACTCCACGCGGGGGGAGGAAAAGCCCGAGTAGGAGCAGGACAACTTGACAGCTGCAGACAGGGCCAAAACGAGACGGAGGAAGGGGAACAGCAAAGGCACAAGACAGGGGAACAGCTCAAGCCACAGCCTGAACTGGATGTGCTCCGGCCCCCAGAGGTTGGCAGTGCTCACCCCACGCCCACCCTGGCTCCCTCCCAACTCACTTTTATTCTCAGGAATTCTGACTTCAGATTCAGGAGTGTACACTGTACTCTTGCCCAGCACCAAAGAGCCTGAGGAGAAGGAGCGAGGCGGACCCCATCAGGACAGAACAGAGTAATGCCAGAAAGAGGAACAGCCCCAGCTGATGGGGCCTCTCTCTGCTGAGATGCCAAGGTGAAGGATGCAAGAGACTCACACTCCTCCTGGCTCTCACACCTTCCCACCATTATCCTAAGTATCTCCTTCAATGCCTTTTGCTACAGTTGCAGGTCAATACTTTGGTGGAACCTTTCCAGTGCAATTTCTTTGGTTTCTAATCCCCCCACCCCACCCCACAACTCCCAGTAATCTAATTAGATCTCTACTCGTCCAAGGGCAGCTTCCAAAGTGACATTTCATGGCTCAGAGAAAGCTTCTCAACAAACGATTGCAGCCATTCATGGAGACAACCCTGGAAGGAAGCCAGTGGGGCTGCAGGCAAGGGAGTCAAGGACAGGACAGAAGAGCGTAATGAGGATAATAACACTGCTCGACATTTGTGGAGCACAGGGTGCTTCTTAATGTGTTTTCACATACACTACATGACAGGATGTGTCGCTTGGTCCTTGAAACAAACATGGTAGACCAGCAGGACAAGTATTAATAGCCTAATTCCACAGGAGGAAGAGGCAACGGAACGCAAGGAAACGTGCTTCGGATCACACAGCCGGTTCTGGGATGGCACAAGAACAAGAATCGAGCTCAGGTCATCTTGTTAGAATCGCTTACTTGCCAAATGGAAGAAGAAAAGAGAAGATGTGTGGTAGGCATGGAGGGAGTAAGGAGTAAGAAGCAAATAAAACAACACGAGGGGCACACCACTTCAACAAGGGTACCTGCACAATTAACATTTATATACCTAATCCTAAATTGTACCCCACATCTTTAAAATAAAAATTAAATTTAAAATAAATAAAAAGCCAGGCTCGGTGGCTCAGCCTGTAATCCCGCGCCTTTGGGAGGCTGAGGTGAGTGGACTGCCTGAGCCTGTGGGTTCGAGACCCGCCTGGGCAACTTAGCGAGACCTCATCTCTACAATAAATCAAAAATCAGCCAGGCGTGGTAGTGCGCGCCTGTAATTCCGGCTACTCAGAAGGCTGAGGCAGAAGGATCGTCGGAGCCCAGTAGGTCGAGGCTGCGGTGGCTGCCGGCCACTGCACTCCAGTCTGGGTGACAGAGTGAGATCCCAACTCAAAAATAAGTAAATAAATAAATAAAATAAAATAAAACAAAAACATTAGAGAAAAAAACAATATGGGGGGCACCTCAGGGTTTACAGGGGAAAGGCCCACACATGCCAAATTAAGAACCAGCCACAGAGGATTCTGGGATCAGATGATGCAGCTACGAACCTGCACTCACACAAATACTCTCATTCATGTCTTCAAAGCTCAGACTTATGAAGCATCCTGTTATTTATAGCTTCAAGTCAGGGCCCTGTCTTCCTAGATAAGTGAAAAACAAAAAACAAAACAAAACAAAAAAAACATGTAGAATGCAAGCACATCTGTTAAAATCAACATAGTAAGATTTGCCTGAGCAACATAGTAAGACACCCACCTCTACAAAAAATAAATAAATAAAAAGAACTAGCCAGGTGTGATGGCTCTCACCTAAAGCCCCAGCTACTTGGCAGGCTGAGACAGGAGGATCACTTGAACCTACAAGTTGGAGACTGCAGTGAGCTCTGATAGTGCCACTGCACTCCAGTCTGGGTAACAGAACAAGACCTCATCTATTAAAAAAAAAAGTGTGGCCAGGCTCAGTGGCTCAGCCTGTAATCCCAGCACTTTGGGAGGCCGAGGTGAGTGGTTCAAGACCAGCCCCAGCAACTTGGTGAGACATCAACTCTACAATAAATAAAAAATTAGCCAGGTGTGGTGGTGCGTGCCTGTAGTTCCGGCTACTTGGAAGGCTGAGGTGAAAGGATCACTGGAGCCCAGCAAGTCGACATTGGGGTGGCCATGAGTGTGCCACTGCACTCCAGCCTGGGTGACGGAGTGAGACTCCAACTCAAAAAAAAAAGTGCATTTTACCTTTTATTTAATTTCTCACATAACTAAATATGATTTCATGATCTCCAAGACTCCTTTTCCTCATCAGAAATATGAAGGATTTGGCTAGGCGTGGTGGCTCACGCCTGTAATCTCAGCATTTTGGTTGGTGGAAGCAAGAGAACTGCCTGAGCCCAGAGGTTCGAGACCAGTCTGGGCAACTTGGCAAAAACTTCACCTCTACAATGAATCAAAAACTTAGCCAGGTGTGGTGACCCATGCCTGCAGTTCCAGCTACTTGGAAGGCTGAGGCTGAAGGATCACTTGAGCTGAGCCCAGCAAGTCAAGGCAGCAGTAGCTGTGAGCAGTGTGCTACTGCACTCCAGCTTGGGTGATAGAGTGAGACTCCAACTCAAAAAAAAAAAAAAAAAAAGAGGGTTATGAACCAGGTGTTCTCTAAAGTCCTGTAGGTTCCCTTTGGGGGAGGAGCATTAACACTTAGAGAGCATATTTATATACATTTATTTAAGTCTACTATAACAATACTGTAACTTAGTTCAGAAAAATATCCTCTCATTTTACAGACAAGAAAATTAAGTGTCTAAAAGGTTAAGTGGCTAGTCCAAGGTTTCATAGCAAGGAAATGACAGAGCTGAATCAGCACAGATCATTCTTTTTTTTCTGATTATACCCTTCCTTCTTGTAAACCATGCTGTTTTTCAAAAAAGCCACTGGTTTAACGAAGACAAACTGTATAATAAAATGTTATTCTTGCCAGGTGTGGTGGCTTACAACTTGTAATCCCAGCACATTGGGAGGCCAAGATAGGAGGATCACTTGAGTCCAGGATCTTGAGGCTACGGTGAGCCATGATCTTGTCACTGCACCAGCCTGAGTGACACTGAGATTCTAGTTAAGAAAAAAAAAAAGGCACTCTT
>NW_007252916.1:337967-338871 GCF_000164805.1 Carlito syrichta | reverse complement strand
GGCAATCCACTCACCTCAGCCTCCCAAAGGCACAGGATTACAGGCTGAACCACCGAGCCCTGCTAAAAGGCACTCTTTTTAAAGCAGGTTCCTCCCACCCTTTTCTTCCTCCCTCCCCCCTAAAGTGGTCCCTTTTACTTAAAAAAATATATATATATTTCTAAGCTGGGCACAGTGACTTACACCTATAATCCCAGCAATTTGGGAGGCTGAGGTGGGAGGATTGCTTGAGCCCAGGAATTTGAGACCAGCCTGAGCAACATAGCAAAATCCCATCTCTATAACAAATATAAACATTAGCCAGCTGTGATGGTGCACATCTATAATCCCACCACTTTTGAGAATCTGAGGCAGGAGGATCACTTGAGCCAGGAGGTCAAGGTTGCAGTGAGTTGTGATTGTGTCACTGCACTCTAGTCTAGGCAACAGAGTGAGACACTGTCTCAAAAATAAAAATAAGAATGCTGATAATGAAATGTCTTGATTTTTACTCCAGTCAGGCTTCTCCACTTTGATGATGGGAACTTTGTCTTTTTTTTTCTGAGTCGGAGTCTCACTCTGTCACCCAGACTAGAGTGAAGTGGCATGCTCCCGGTCACTGTAGCCTTGACCTGCTGGGCTCATGTGATTCTTTTGCCTCAGCTTTCCAAGTAGCTGAAACTACAGGCGTGTGCCATCACGCCCAGCTAATTCTTTGATTTATTGTAGAGATGAAGTCTCATCAAATTGCCCAGACTGACCTTGAACCCCTTGGCTCAGACAATCCTCTCATCTCCACCTCCCAAAGTGCTGGGATGACAGGCACAGCCTCCGACTGGAACTTTGTCTTTTAAAGAGTTTTAAGTCTTTTTTTTTTCTGAGTTGGAGTCTCACTCTGTCGCCCAGATTGGAGTGCAGTGGCCGC